>NC_140988.1:217596444-217797079 GCF_052327205.1 Somniosus microcephalus | reverse complement strand
CGTGCTGCTCCTCCTCCCCCCACACCGTGCTGCTCCCCCCCCCCGCCCCTCACACCGTGCTGCTCCCCCCACCCCCTCACACCATGCTGCTCCTCCCGGCCCGCAATCTTGTTGAGAACCCACCCCCCCACACCGTGCTGCTCCAGCCAACCCTGGCCCCGACCCAATCACTCCCTCTCTGCGGCCTAGTGCCACAGGCCTACCCGCCCGGAGCCAGCAGCCTCTCAATCTGCCTGTCTGTGGGTGGGAAACAAAGGCTTCCCTTGCAAATCAGGCTCTGACGAATTTAATGGCAGGGCCTGCAGGAAACCCATTCTCCCAGGTTTCCCAACCTCTTCGGAGCCCCCCTGCCCTCAACCCGCCTTCCCCATTAAATTTCAGCCCTTTGTCAGGGTACATATTCAACTCCGCATAATCTCAAGAAAATTATTCAAAGTTATTTGAAAGAGAACTGTCTCAAGTTACATGGTATGTAAATTTGGCCATTATTTGGATATACAGTGGCTCTTGTAATAGGAATACATGGGACGATGGTGTGTTTGGCTCAGTGTGTGTTAATGAGGAAGTGTATTCACAGCATGGAGATGTGCTGAACTAAGGCTAAAGGTTCATATTACAGCCTTACACCAGTTTCTCTGAAATTTGATATGTCATTCTGTGATAGATCTACAGGGACAACAGATTATCCGTCAAGTCCAAGTGTCCAGCTGGTTGCAACTAAAGATAATTTACATAACAATGTAAGAGCATACAGCAGGATCAGGCCAGTTGCCCATCAATCCCATTTACCCAGCAGGCTGTCTTCAAGTTTCACTATTAGCAACTCAACAACAACAACAACTTGTATTTATATAGCGCCTTTAACTTAGTAAAACATCCCAAAATACTTTACAGGAGCGTAATCAGAAAAAAATATTGACACTGAGCCAAAGAAGGAGATATTAGGATAGGCTTGGTCAAAGAGGTAGGTTTTAAGGAGCAGCTTAAAGGAGGAGAAAGAGATGGCGAGGCAGAGAGATTTAGGGAGGGAATTTCAGAGCTTAGGGCCTAGACATCTGAAGGCACGGCCGCCAGGAGGGTTGAAGGAAGTTAAGGATGAGCAAGAGGCCAGAAGTGGAGGAACGCAGAGGTCTCAGAGGGTTGTAGGCAATGTTCCCTTTATGCTGCGTGGCCACACAGCACTCTGCAGCTTTTAAATAGGAAAAACCATGTATGGGCGCATACCCAAAAAGAAAATGAAAGGGAACATTGGTTTTGGGCTGGAGGAGGTTTCAGAGATAGGGAGGGGGCGAGGCTATTTCTATCCAATTCACCAATTCTCCTGAGGAAGTGATGAATCATAGGGAATAGTTCAAAGATAAAATTGTGAAATCTCTCTTTATCCTCCTCAGGGACCAGATCAAAAACTGAGATATCAATCTCCCATTACATCTACACTATTCAACCCTAATTGTATTCCATGTGAATAATTTCCATTCTTTCAGTAGCACTGAAATCATCATGTTCTATACGTTAAGGGTACTTGAAACATTTGTGTCCCCAGCGCAGACCAGCAGCATGTCAGGAATTTGTGTCTCTCCACAATTTTCTGCTTATTAAAGGTAGAAAATTGGAAAAGAAAAAAATCAATACTTTCCCATTCCTTAGCTTTTAGAGGAAAATAAATGTTATTGAATTGCCTGCTGCTCCTAAGTATAATAAAGACAGATAATTGTACACGTCTAGAGGTCTCACCGCCCATAGCTGGTGCTGTGTTTTCTGCTTCAGAACTGCTGGTTAGTGGCTGCCTGGCAACAGATACTTTGTGCAGAATTTCTTATCCTATCACATTATGACATTGTACCCAATGATATTATGGATGAAGAAATCTACCCTTAATTCACTGCCAGTTTCGCTTAACATGGTTACTTCAGCATTGTATTGGTCTCACAGGAAATCACAAACTATCCTTCAGACTACTTTTTCAGACCAAATGTGTTATAGCGTTCTTTTGACTAATCATAGCATTATTTTAGGCTGTGATATACAATCAAATTCTTAACTAGACGTTCAGGTCATTGACTATGAATGAGCAGTAAATATAACCTGGATGTATGTTGATTTAAGGCAGTTGTTGTCAACATTTGTCTAAATGGGGGAAATCACTGCAAACATTAAACATTGGCACATTCCCAAAGATCCTTGAAAATATTGACTATATCCCAGGGACTCCTGTAAATATTGACATTCTCCCAGGGATTTCCTTTCTTAGTTTATAACAGACAGTGTCAGCTTAACAAAGGAAAATAGTGTTATCATTACAGAATTATTTTTATTATTACTATAGAGTAACAGCAATAACTTGCTAATAAGCCAAAAAATTGAAAAATACAGATATCTGCTAAAGTAGATAGAAATCTGAAGGCCACAGGGATCCCCTGGGATCTCCTCGCAAGCCCCACAAATTCCAAGGGCTCCAGTTTGAAAACGTATGGTGACAGCTCTTGAGGAAGCCCTCCACTAGTTAATTGAATATTACTGAATCACAACTTTAAACACGCAATTGCTAAGGGCTAGTGAATTTTATACAGGGAAAGCTACCTTTATAAAATACTAACCCTCTCTTATATTTACACATTCTCTGTCTCTCTCAATCGATAGGTCTGGAACCAGCTCTAAGTCTTCTCTTAGGCAGTCCCTCGGAACCGAGGATGACTTGCTTCCACATTAAAAATGAGTTCGCAGGTGACTGATGAGTCCAATGCAGGACCTACAGTCTCTGTCACAGGTGGGGCAGATGGTGGTTGAAGGGGCAGGTGTGTGGGGTGCTTGGGTTGATGTGTGCTCCTTGCGCTGCCTGCGCTTGGCTTCCGCTTGCTCCCGGCAAAGAGACTCGAGGTGTTCGGCGCCTTCCCGGAAGTAAACTCTTCAACGATCACTAATTCCCAAACCATGCTGTAAAGATCAATAACATGTCATTCTATAGTGGACACTAGGTGGAGTTGTAGAGCTGTGTAGAGCTGTATGTATAAGACTACACTACCCAGCTGTATGTATATTAAGACTACATTACCCATGAGGCACTAGGCTACCCACAAGGCAGCAGTCAAGATGGAAGCCTCTACAGATACTGTACCTAGTCCACATGTGCTCAATAAAAGTGTCTAGCAAAAGCTAGCAAAAGCTAGCTGTGTTCATAATAAGAATGTCTATTTATTAATGAACATAAGATGGTACCAGGATGGTGAAGATCTGCTGAAAATTGTGAAAAGCGACATGGAGAATTTGAAGCCACCAGAGCGTTTGAAATTCACAGGAAACATCGACTACAATTGGCAGACTCTTAAACAACAATTCGAACTCTACATTGCAGCCATCGGATTCGGTACAAAGCCAGACGCAAGGAAGATAGCGTTGCTGCTTATGGTTGCAGGCCCACAGGCGATAGAGGTATTTAATACATTTGTATTTAATCCAGAGGAGAACAGTGAAAAATTAGAAGATGTGCCAAAAAAATTTGATGCACATTGCTCTCCCAAAAAGAATGGGACGTATGAAAGATACATCTTCCGTTCTCAGACACAGCAACAAAATGAGACTTTTGATAGCTTTATAACTGATCTGAAACTGAAAGCACAGACATGTAATTTCTCTGAGCTGAAATCATCCATGATTCGTGACCAGATTGTGTTTGGTATTCATGATAAAAAAGTCAGGGAACGTCTGTTGAGAGAAACCGAACTAAATTTGGAAAATGCAGTGAAGATATGCCAAGCCAGCGAGCTAGCTCGAAAGCACGCGAAGACTTTCAGTGAAATCAGTAATGATGCAATTGTAATGAGTGATAATGCTGCTGTCGGTGCTGTGTCCTACAAGGGGAAGAAACGTGGGCAGAACAGAAATGAAAAGCAATCGGAGGATGACATTTTTAATTGTAAACGCTGTGGTTACAAACACCAGTTAAGACAATGCCCAGCATTTGGAAAAATGTGCACAAAGTGTAATGGAAAGAATCACTTTGCCAAACACTGCTTTTCAAAAGTACAAACAATGAAAGGGCAACAAGTTAATGTGATTGAGGACACTGATTTAAGTGAGACATTTTTTGTAGGAATGGTGTCATGTGATGATATCAAAAAAGATACAGAAAATGTGCAGCCCTCAGAAATGGACAATGCTGAGCATAAAGTCAATGCAGTAAAAGTGGACAAATGGATGATCCCACTGCAGATAAATGGAGCATTAGTTACATTGAAACTGGGCACTGGGGCAAAAGCAAACTTAATCAGTATGAGTGACATAAAAAATATGAAAGAAAAGCCCAAAATACAGAAAAAGTCAGCACTACTGAAGAGTTATAATGGACAGAAAATAGATAGCTTAGGTGTATGCAGACTTAAAGTGACAGTCAAAGACAAAGTGCATCATCTCATGTTTTCTGTTGTGGCTGAAAGACTTGATTCGATACTAGGTGACAAAGCTTGTGAGGACTTAGAACTGGTCAAGAGAGTCTACCATATAAACTGTGCCATAAGCAGACCAGATGACTCAGGTGATGAAGCAGAGAGCCCATCAAAGATGAAAAGGCCAAAGGGTATCCATGTCTTCAAAAAGCCTAGTTTCTCCAAGAAGAAAGAAAAAGACTTTAAGGTCAAAGAGAAGCCAAAGGAAGAAAAGCACAAAGAGGGAAAACACAAGGAGAAAAAGTCCAAAGATATAACCGCAGCAGATGTTGTTAAGCAGTGGAAAGAGAAAAAGAAAAAGAAGAAGCCTGCACCAGAGCAGGAAGCAGTTCCGGTGGATACTCCTTCTTCCCTCAGGCCGATATTTGGTGTTCCATTAGCCGAGGCTGCTGAGAGGACTATGCTGTATGATGGGATCCAGCTGCCAGCAGTTTTTCGAGAGTGCATTGACTACATTGAGAGTTATGGCATGAAGAGTGAAGGAAACACTGAAACCCTCTCCAAGCACAGATCGCAAGGAAATCTCGATCTATACAAGAGCAGATTGATGACAATGCTGCAACTGCATCTTGTCATTCACCGCCAGAACAATCTCATGAAGACACATCAGACTTACCCGTGTTGAGAAGATCCACACGTGAAGTAAAAGAGCCTGATAGACTTAATCTTTGAGTACAATGTAAAGCTTTGAAAATGTGTTGACTGTTTTGAAAATGTTTATGTTTATAGAGCACTAACAAAAGTGTTACTGATATTATCTTTATTGTTTTCTTGAAAGTTGATTGATATTGATTTTGTTAAACATCAAAGAAAGGGGGATGTAGTGATCAATAACATGTCATTCTATAGTGGACACTAGGTGGAGCCGTAGAGCTGTGTAGAGCTGTATGTATAAGACTACACTACCCAGCTGTATGTATATTAAGACTACATTACCCATGAGGCACTAGGCTCACTAATACCTTGTACAACTGAAGCAATACCTCCCTGTTTTTATATTCTATCCCCCTAGCAATGAAAGCCAACATTCCATTGGCCTTCTTAATCACTTGCTGCACCTGCATATTAACTTTTTGAGTTTCGTGCACCAGGACCCCCAGATCCCTTTGTACTTCAGTACTTTCCAGTTTCTTGCCATTAAGATAATAACTTGCTCTACGATTTTTCCTGCCAAAGTGCATAACCTCACACTTTCCAGTATTGTATTCCATCTGCCAAATCTCTGCCCACTTACTTAGCCTGTCTATGTCCCCTTGCAGGTTTTTTATGTCCTCCTCACTCACTACTTTCCCTCCCATCTTAGTATCAACTGCAAACTTTGATATGTTGCACTCGGTCCCCTCCTCCAAATCGTTAATATAGATTGTAAAGAGTTGGGGACCCAGCACTGACCCCTGCGGAACACCACTAGTTACTGATTGCCAGTCTGAGAATGAACCATTTATCCCAACTCTCTGCCTTCTGTTAGATAGCCAATCCTCTATCCATGCCAGAATATTACCCCCAATCCCGTGATTTTTTATCTTAAGCAATAATCTTTTGTGTGGCACCTTGTCAAATGCCTTATGGAAGTCTAAATACACTACATCCACTGGTTCCCCTTTATCCACCCTATATGTTACTTCCTCAAAGAACTCCAGCAAATTTGTCAAACATGACTTCCCCTTCATAAAACCATGCTGACTTTGTCCTATTAAATTATGATTATCCAAATGTCCTGTTACTGTCTCCTTAATAATGGACTCCAAAATTTTACCTACCACAGATGTTAGGCTAACCGGTCTATAGTTTCCAGCCTTCTGTCAACTGCCCTTTTTAAATAAGGGTGTTACATTAGCAGTTTTCCAGTCTGCCGGGACCTTTGCTGAGTCCAGGGAGTTTTGGAAAATTATTACCCATGCATCCACAATCCCTACCGCCACTTCCCTCAAGACCCTAGGATGTAAGCCATCAGGTCCAGGTGATTTATCCACCTTGAGTCCCATTATTTTACCGAGTACCACTTCCTTAATGATTTTGATCGTGTTTAGCTCCTCCCCCGCTATAGCCCCCTGTTTGTCCAGTGTTGGGATATTCTTAGTGTCCTCTACTGTAAAGACTGATACAAAATATTCATTCAGTGTTTTTGCCATCTCCATATTTCCCACCATTAATTTCCCGGTCTCATCCTCTAAGGGACCAACATTTACTTCAGCCACCCTTTTCTTTTTATATAACTATAAAAACTCTTACTATCTGTTTTTATATTTTTTGCTAATTTACTTTCATAATCTATCTTCCCTTTCTTAATCAATCTTTTTGTTATTTTTTGCTGTCTTTTAAAGTTTTCCCAATCCTCTATCCTCCCACTAGATTTGGCTACCCTATATGCCCTTGTTTTTAGTCGAATACTATCCTTAATTTCTTTACTTAGCCACAGATGGCTGTCTTTTCTTTTACACCCTTTTCTTCTCAGTGGAATATATATTTTTTGGAAGTTGTAAAATAACTCCTTAAATGTACACCACTGATCATGTATCGTCTTACCCTTTAATCTATTTTCCCAATTCACTCTACTCAATTCCGCTCTCATACCTTCATAGTCTCCTTTATTCAAGCTTAGCACGCTTGTTTGAGATCCAACCTTCTCACCCTCTGATTGAATATGGAATTCAACCATGTTATGGTCACTCATTCCAAGGGGATCCTTTACTAGGACATTTTTAATTAATCCTGTCTCGTTACACAGGACCAGATCTAAGGTTGCTTGCCCCCTGGTCGGTTCAGTTACATACTGCTCAAGAAACCCATCCCTAATACACTCAATGAACTCATCCTCAAGGCAGCCCTGCCCAACTTGATTTGTCCAATTAATATGATAGTTAAAATCCCCCATAATTATAGATGCTCCCTTATTACAAGCCTCAACTATTTCCTGATTGATACTCCGTCCAACAGAGTTGCAACTGTTCGGAGGCCTATAGACTACGCCCACTAGTGTTTTTTTCCCCTTATTATTCCTTACCTCCACCCAAACTGTTTCATTATCCTGATCTTTTGACCCAATATCATTTCTCTGTATTACAGTGATTCCTTCCTTTATTAACATAGCCACCCCACCTCCCCTTCCTTCCTGCCTGTCCTTCCTGATCGTTAAATAACCTGGTATATTTAATTCCCAGGCATTGTCACCCTGCAGCCATGTTTCTGTAATGGCCACAAGATCATACCCATATGTAGTTATTTGTGCCATTAACTCGTCTATTTTGTTACGAATGCTACGTGCATTCAGATAGAGAACTTTCAAATATGTTTTGTGACACTTAGTTCCTGCTTTTGCCCTTTTTATTACTTTACCTTTTACTCCATACCTTCTGCCCCTCCCTGACATGCTCTGGTTTTTTAATTTACCCAATGCTACCAAGTCTATGACCTTCTCTGTTGTCATTTTTATTATTTGCTCTCTAGGAACGTCCCCCCCCACTAGTTAGTTTAAAGCCCTCTCTACAGCCCTAGTTATATGGTCCTCCAGGACTCTAGTCCCAGCACTGGCCAAGTGAAGCCCATCCCAACAGAACAGCTCCCTCCTGCCCCAGTACTGGTGCCAGTGTCCCAGGAAGCAAAACCCATTTCTCCCACACCAGTCTTTGAGCCACGCATTTAACTCTCTAATTTTATTTGTCCTAGACAAATTCGCTCGTGGCTCAGGTAATAATCCAGAGATTATTACCCTTGAGGTTCTGTTTTTTAATTTGACCCCTAGCTGCTCATTCTCCTTTAACAGAACCGGCTTCCTAGTCCTATCTACGTTGTTTGTACCAACATGGACCACGACAACTGGATCCACCCCCTCCCACTGCAAGTTTCTTTCCAGCCCAGAGGAGATGTCCTTAACCCTGGCACCGGGTAGGCAGCACAGCCTTCGGGACTCTCGCTCTCGGCTGCAGAGAACTCTATCTATCCCCCTAATAATACTATCCCCTACCACTACAACATTTCTATTTACTCCCCCCTCTTGAATGGCCCCCCATTCCACGGTGCTGTGGCCAGGTTGCTCATCCTCCCTGCAGTCCCTGCTCCTGTCCCCACAGGGAGTAAGAACCTCGAACCTGTTGGACAAGAGCAAGGGCTGTGGCTCCTCCAGCTCTACCTCCTGGATCCCCGTACCTGCCTCACTCGTAGTCACACCGTCCTGTCCCTGACCATGGGCTACATCTGAATTAATTAACTTCATAGGTGTGACCACCTCCTGATACACAGAGTCCAGGTACTTCTCCCCCTCCCTGATGTGTCGCAGTGTCTGAAGCTCAGACTCCAGCTCATCAACACGGAGCTGGAGTTCCTGTAGCAGCAGACACTTGTCACAGACGTAATCACCGTGAGCCTCAATGGGGTTCACCGGCTCCCACATCTCGCAACAGTAACACATCACCTGCTCCATTCTATGTAATTAATTAAATTTTTTATTGTTAGTTATGGACACCCTCTGCCCGATTTTAGATGCTAGTATTCCCTTTAATTAATTGGATTTAAATTAAATCAATCCCTCTAGTTACACCAGTTAAATGGTTTACCAACAGTCACTCTGCACCAGAAAGGCCTTATTAACTACAACCCACAGAGTTAAAGTTTGAAAAGAGCACCTAACATCCCACTTACCCTAACTCAGAGCACTCTCTGCTGACTCGCACTCAGTGCTTGCTCGCACTAGCCTGGTCTTTTTATACTGTTTGTTTGTTTACAGCCAAATGAGTCACCCCTGCTGATTGGTTAGAAAACTGGTTTCCACTGCCTGCTGTGCCAATTTACTCCTACTGCAGTCATTCCCTCGCACCTTTTATACTGGGACTCAGTCTGTCTTGTTTATTCCTTCTCTCAGTAGCTGCCTAGATAAATAAATGCCCAATGTTAAGCATGTTGATTTACCTAACTTCAGGCCTGACTGCACCCCTCCACCCAATTCTGCTACAAAATGTTTCCCTAAAGTAACTAAATATCCAACTTTAAAATTGAACATATATTTTATACGTGTTAAAATGACTTTAATTTGGAAACTATAACAGCATTTGGTATAAATAAAATGCTGGCACGTCACAGAAAAATAAATGATTTGAGCTCATATATAGTAAGCCACAAGCATTGGTTATGATATGATATTTCACATCACTCAGTAGTTTATGCTTCAGCTATGTACCCTTACACTTCAAAGCCATGAGAACAATTAAGCAGACTGTTGGAGATCAAACTGTTCATTGGAAATTTCTTCCAATTTTGCCAAGGTCCAAACTCAAAACATCAATCTGTCTGTCTCCACAAACGCTGTCTGCCTGTTTCCAGCAGTCTCTGTTGTTGTTTCAGTCCACACATATAAATGTGCAAGAGTCACAAGACTAATTCTTGGTTAGAAATAAATCACCCAGTCCTGCGCCATATGTGTGCCATAGGGGCATAATTTGTTGATTTAATTGTGCCTGAGGGTTTCAAGTCTACAATCATATAAATCTGGAAATGACTGTTTATGATATTACTCTACAGACTTAATGTGTTCATATATGAGTAATTTGAGACATGACGTGGTAAGCATAGCATGCTTGGGAGGAAAAGGGTGAATTTACGTCTGTTGTAGACTAATTGATAGACATAGAAAACATAGAAAACATAGAAGATAGGAGCAGGAGTAGGCCATTTGGCCCCTCAAGCCTGCTCCGCCATTTAATGAGATCATGGCTGATCATCCAAATTCAGTACCCTGTCCCTGCCTTCTCCCCATATCCCTTGATCCCTTTAGCCTTAAGAAATATATCTAACTCCTTCTTGAATATATTTAATGAATTGGCCTCCACTGCCTTCTGTGGTAGAGAATTGCACAGGTTCACCACTCTCTGGGCGAAGAAATTCCTCCTTAGCTCTGTCCAAATGGCTTACCCCTTATCCTTAGACGGTGACCCCTGGTTCTGCACTCCCCGGCCATCGGGAACATCCTTCCTGCATCTAGTCTGTCTAGTCCTGTTAGAATTTTATAAGTTTCAATGAGATCCCCTCTCATTCTTCTAAACTCCAGTGAGTATAAGCCCAATCGACCCAATCTCTCCTCATACGTCATTCCTGCCATCCCAGGTATCAGTCTGGTGAATCTTCGCTGCACTCCCTCCATGGCAAGAACATCCTTCCTCAGATAAGGCAAACAAAACTGCACACAATACTCAAGGTGTGGTCTCACCAAGGCCCTGTACAACTGCAGCAAGTCATCCTTGTTCCTGTACTCGAACCCTTTCGCTACGAAGGCCAACATACCATTTGCCTTCTTAACTGCCTGCTGCACCTGCATGCTTACCTTCAGCGACTGGTGCACAAGGACACCCAGGTCTCGTTGCACTTCCCCTTCTCCCAATCGATTGCCGTTCAGATAATAATCTGCCTTCCTGTTTTTGCCACCAAAGTGGATAACCTCGCATTTATCCACATTATAGTGCATCTGCCATGCTTCTGCCCAATCACCCAACCTGTCCAAATCATACTGGAGTTTCTCGGCATCCTCCTCGCAGCACACACGCCCACCCAGCTTTGTGTCATCTGCAAACTTGGAGATATTACATCTAGTTCCCTCGTCTAGATCATTTATATATATTGTGAATAGCTGGGGTCCTAGGACCGATCCCTGCGGCACCCCACTAGTCACTGCCTGCCACTCGGAAAAAGAGCCGTTTATTCCAACTCTTTGCTTCCTGTCTGCCAACCAGTTCTCTATCCAAGTCAGTACCTTGCCCCCAATCCCATGTGCCTTAACTTTACACGCTAATCTCTTATGCGGGACCTTATCGAAAGCCTTCTGAAAGTCCAAATACACCACATCCACTGGTTCTCCCTTATCTATTCTACCAGTTACATCCTCAAAAAATTCCAGTAGATTAGTCAAGCACGATTTACCGTTTGTACATCCATGTTGACTTTGTCCGATCCTGTCACTGTTTTCCAAGTGCTCTGCTATTACATCTTTTATAATGAACTCTAGCATTTTCCCCACTACTGATGTCAGGCTTATAATTCCCCGTTTTCTCTCTGCCACCTTTGTTGAATAGTGGGGTAACATTAGCTACCCTCCAATCCATGGGTACTGTTCCAGAGTCTATCGAATTTTGGAAGATGACCAGCAATGCATCTACTATTTCTAGGGCCACTTTTTTAAATACCCTAGGATGTAGATTATCAGGCCCTGGGGATTTATTGGCCTTCAATCCCGTCAATTTCCCTAACACCATTTCCCTACAAATACTGAATCCTTTCAGTTCCTCCCTCTCATTAGACCCTATGTTCCCCGACATCTCTGGGAGGTTATTTGTGTCCTCCTTTGTGAAGACAGAACCAAAGTATGTATTTAATTGATCTGCCATTTCTTTGTTCCCCATTATAAATTCCCCTGATACTGACTGCAAGGGACCTATGCTTGACTTCACCAATCTTTTTCTCTTCACATATCTATAAAAGCTTTTACAGTCAGTTTTTATGTTCCCTGAAAGCTTACTCTCATACTCTATTTTCCCCCTCTTAATTAATCCCGTTGATATACAGGAAACTCTCGTTTAAGCAGCACCTAAATATCCGGAATTCTCTAATAACCGGTAAAATTCATACTCCAAAAACAACACCTCAATAACCGGAAATGTTGCCGAGTCCAAGTCCGAGTCTCCCGCTGTGGCCGAGTTAGTGACTGGGGGTAGTTCTCCAAACTGCCACTACTCGGCTTCTTGGCGCTGTCGGATGTCTCTTACGATCCATACACCTCAATAACCATAAATGTTGTTGAGTCCGAGTCTACAGTATACAGCTACAGTATACAGTTGTTTATAAGTTTTGTTTTACTGTTAAGTAATTAAATACTTGTGGATTACCCTCAACTGGTAGTACTGTACTTAATCAAGCATCTTCCACCACCCATTTATCACAACATTCTGTAGGTGAGTACCCAGATATGCTGCACATTTCTTGATTTTTTTATTTTTTTTGTTATAAATAGCATTGGTAGATAAACTTCTCTGTCATCCAGAATTTTTAATCAACCGGCACCATCCCAGTCCTGTTGGTGCAGATACGAAAGCGTTTCCTGTAAATTGATTGCTATGATTAGTCAACAACACCATTATCAGTGTTTCATGTGACTACCAGGATGGTAGAAGGTGAAATAGATGGACCATGGTCTTTTTCCATCTAGCAATTCCTATGTTCCTATAACATCCCTCTGCTAGCTACTTTAAAGGAGATGTTAATCCGTTTATCTTAAATGTGTTAACATCTCTGCTAAATCTTTGAACAGAATATCATCTGAATCCATGGGCTGGATTTTCATTCAGCAGTCGGGAAGGAGGCGGGACTACAACTTTCGGGTTTTAGTCCCGCCTCCATCAACGTCCGGCCAATCCATGCGATTTTCCCTTGATTGACCTTGTTGAGCCCGCCCAGCAGGCTCAGCAGGCCAATTAAGGGCCACCCGGCAACAGGTGACGCCACAGTCTGAAATTTCATCTGTCAAGACGTGCTGACAGATGAAATATCAGTGTTTCACAGCTGTTTGAAGCTGCCAAACACTGACAGTCTGACTTCTAACCTGAGTCCTTCTACGCAGACTCAGTTAGAACTCTCACCGGCACTGAAAGCTGCAGGCTGTCACTTTTGACTGATCGCAGCCATTCTGCTTTCAGTGCTGGCTGAATGATGGACTCCCGACGCCCAGAGGAAGAAAGGCTGTTAAGGTAAGTACAGGTAATTTAAACTTCTTTACACACTTTAGACACACCAAACACACTTACCTTTGCACTCATGCACCATCACTCACCTGAACACCGACATCTCGACCCCTCCAAGTCCTTCAACCCGACGGCCCGCCTGCTCTAACCTGGCGTGGTTTGGAGCCGTCAAGAATCCCACACGACACCCTTCAAAATAGGGATTAGGTTAAAAACTGCCTGTTAACTACCTGTTAACAGACAATTAATTGGCACTAATCCTTTCCCGCCTCAGGTCGGCGGGTCCCAGTGCGGGGCGGGTACCCGCCTCCTTTGAAACTTACGTGGAGGCTGGTTTTGGGCGGGATGGTGTCGGGACCCCCGAATTCGGGATTTTAGCCCCCCACACGCCTAAAAGCCCACCTCACGGCACACTGAAAATCTAGGCCATTGTGTTTGTACACTATTATTGCAAACAATAATATCTGGGCTATAATGTCTTCCCAATTTGAGGGGAACAATATCAAGCAGCAATGCTTCAAACTGAAGGGCTTCCTGTAAGCCAACACAGTTTAATGCTCTGCACAACTTGGCACATGTTTTGTAGAGAGGGGATGTTGTGATAAGCTTAGGGAGCTCCTCCCTGTTTGGTAAAGTTTGAGGCTAATGTGATTTCTGGGATCTATATCAACAGTTCATTGCAGCAAACAGTTGAAGCCAGCTGCAAAAGGTCACAGACTATCCCAGGCCGTCGACAGTCACAGGTGGCAGGAGCCATGGAATCACCTTATTAAATTTAGCCCTTGTTATACTGCATTTTTCAATTTACATAATTTCTATAAGATCCACCCAAGCAATAAATTATGCGGTATCATCTCCAGCTGCTTCAGAATTCAACGTAAATCATGATGTCACCACACCATGATGTGCACTGAAACTACCTAATGCTCTGAATCAGCCTGACTCCAATCCCCTGGGCAAGTATAGATAGATACTGCATTGTCCAGCTGAGTTTACAAGGCCATAACACAATGTGCTGACATGCTTCCTCCACGTATACAAGTTTGTATGCAACACATGACGCAGCATTTATGTGTCTTCACATGTACCGTGTTTCCCACATTACAACAGTGACTACACTTCAACAGGTACTTCACTGCCTGTGTTTTCACTTTGGGATGTCCTGAGGTTGTGACAGGCACTATCTTTCTTTTACTCCAAGCCTTCAAGAGTTTTGGAGTGCAGCAAGTATAACCCAGCTGGCTTTACGGAGGTGACTCCTTTCAATGCACCTCACTCACACTGGCCAGGGTGTTAAATAGGAGTACCTGGTATATTCATAAGTTACTGAATGTCCCAAAAGACACAATATCCCGCAGTTCCTACCTTACAATGGTCTGTGGAATAGTATTGAATATTGCCTAATTGATTCCTGCCCAGGTGAAATAGAGGAGATTGAACTTTGAGACAAGGTGACAGATTTTCATCTAGAGCTCCTCAGCATGAGTTCAGCTGGTGGGGGAGGACAATCATGCCGGGAACCGGTTCACTCAAATATGGGTTGGTTTGTATTATAATGAAGAGCATGATGTGCCATCAATAACTCAAAGACAAGAAGTTAAAGGATTCAACTGAAGGCTTTTAATCGCTAAGAACATTGCACGCCATTCCACATCGGATTCGTCTGGCAGAATGACTCATACAGCTCTTGAGACCTTTATATGACAAAAGACAGGGGCGGAGCCAATACACACAATAGGGGAAAAGGGGGCGGTACACACAATGCAATGCAGGTAAAACACAGGGACTGATGAAGACATATATTTCATCACATTCACCCCTTCCACAGATTTAGTCTGTCCGGGGGTGTGATAGTCCTTCCTGAACGTCGCAACTGTACCTCGGATTCCGACCGGGAGTCCGTGGTGCCCTCCTGGGCACACCCATGTGCTGGGGGTGTTGCAGGTACTTCTGGGGGTGGTGATGATACCTCTGGGGATGGTAGGGGTTCTTCTGGGGGTGGTGAGGATGGGTCGTTGTCGCTTCCTGCCGAGGCGAGGTCCTTTATGGACACGGTGTCCTCACGCCCGTCGGCGTGCTTGACGTATGCATACTGTGGGTTTGCGTGGAGTAGGTATACTGCCTCCACGAGGGGATCCGTTTTGTGGCCCCTCACATGCTTCCGTAATAGGACTGTCCCTGGGGTGGAGAGCCACGAAGGTAGGGACACTCCCGAGGTTGATTTGCGGGGAAAAACAAACATCTTCACGTGAGGAGTGGCGTTAGTAGCAGTACACAGTAGCGACCTTATCGAGCGGAGTACGTCTGGGAGGACCTCTTGCCAGCGGGAGGTAGGGAGGCCTTTAGACCTTAGTGCTAAGGTGACCGCCTTCCACACCGTTGCGTTCTCCCTCTCCACTTGCCCATTACCCCGGGGGTTATAAATAGTGGTCCGACTCGTGGCTATCCCCTTCGACAGCAGGTATTGGCGCAGTTCGTCGCTCATGAACGACGCCCCCCTGTCAGTGTGGATGTAGTTCGGCATGCCGAACGTGCAAAACAGGCTGCCGAGGCACTTGATGACCGTGGCACTGGTCATGTCTGGGCAGGGGTAGGCGAATGGGAAGCGGGAGTACTCGTCCACAATGTTGAGAAAGTACACATTGCAGTCGGTGGAGGGGAGTGGTCCCTTGAAATCTAAGCTCAGGCGCTCGAATGGCCGTGTAGCTTTGATCAGGTGGGCTCGGTCGGGCCTGTAAAAACGGGGCTTGCATTCCGCACAGGTGCGGCAGTCCCTGGTCATAGACCGGACCTCCTCGATGGAATAGGGCAAGTTACGGGATTTTATAAAGTGAAATAGCCGGGTGACCCCCGGGTGGCAGAGGCCATTGTGGAGGCCCTGTAGCCTGTCCCCCTGGATGCTGGCACACATCCCTCGTGATAGGGCGTCGGGGGATTCGTTGAGGGCCCCCGGCCTATATATTATGTCGTACACAAACGTGGAGAGTTCGATCCGCCACCTGAGAATTTTGTCGTTCTTGATCTTCCCCCTCTGTTTGTTGTTAAACATGAAGGCTACCGACCGCTGGTCGGTAAGCAGGGTGAAGCGTTTGCCGGCTAGGTAGTGCCTCCAGTGCCGCACTGCCTCCACTATGGCCTGGGCCTCCTTCTCTACCGAGGAGTGCCTGATCTCGGGCCCTTGGAGGGTTCTTGAGAAAAAGGCTACGGGCCGCCCATCCTGGTTGAGGGTGGCTGCTAAAGCGAAGTCGGACGCATCGCTTTCAACCTGGAAAGGGATGTTTTCGTCCACTGCCCGCAGCGCGGCCTTCTCAATGTCGTGTTTAATGCTGTTGAAGGCGGCGTGGGCCTCGGCCGTGAGCGGGAAGGACGTTGATTTCAGGAGGGGACGGGCCTTGTCGGAATAATTGGGGACCCATTGGGCGTAATAGGAGAAAAACCCCAGGCACCTTTTCAGGGCCTTGGGAGTGTTTGGTAGGGGTAGCTCCCGTAGGGGGCGCAATCGGTCGGGGTCCGGACCGATTTCCCCGTTTTCCACCACGCAGCCCAGGATACAGAGGCGCGTGGTGCTAAAGACACACTTATCCTCGTTGTAGGTGAGATTGAGTCTGAGGGCGGTTTTCAGAAATCTCGCGAGGTTCGAGTCGTGGTCTTGCTGGTCGTGGCCGCAGATGGTGACGTTGTCTAGGTATGGCTAGGTGGCTGTTAACTGGTTCTCATCAACCATGCGGTCCATCTCCCGCTGGAAGACTGAGACCCCATTCGTTACCCCAAAGGGGACTCTGAGGAAGTGGTAGAGGCGTCCGTTCGCCTCGAAGGCGGTGTATGGACGGTCCTCCGGCCTAATGGGAAGCTGGTGGTATGCCGATTTTAGGTCGATGGTGGAGAACACCCGGTATTGCGCAATTTGGTTAACCATATCCGCTATGCGGGGCAGAGGGTAGACGTCTAGCTGGGTGTATAGATTAACCGTCTGGCTATAATCTATCACCATCCGCTTCTTCTCGCTACCCTTAACTACTACTACCTGGGCGCGCCACGGGCTGGTACTGCATTCGATGATACCCTCCCGCTTGAGTCTTTCTACTTCAGACGCAATGAACCGTCTGTCCTCCCAGCTGTACCGCCTACTCTTGGTCGCTATGGGTCGACAGTTGGGTGCGAGGTTGATGAACAGAGAGGGCGGCTTGACCTTCAGGGTAGCCAGACCGCACACTGTGAGGGGCGGCTGGGACCCACCGTAGGTAAGCATGATACTTTGGTGGTGGCACTGGAAGTCCAGACCCAAGATCACGCTCACACAGAGATCTGGCATTATCAACAGTTTAAAATCTCTGTAATCAGTGCCTTTTACCGACAACATAACCGCGCAGAAACCTGTAATTTTTGAGGTATGAGTCTTATCAGCCATGGTGATTTTGCCCTGTGTAGGGACTATCGTTAGTGAAAGTCATTTTACCAGGCTAGGATGAATAAAGCTTTCGGTGCTCCCGCAGTCAATCAAGCATTTAACCTTGTTCCCGTTTACCTCTATGTCCATCATCGATCTAGACAATGGATGCGGCCTGGATTGATCCACTGTGATTGAGGCCACCAGTTGGTCCTGGGGGTCCGTGTAGTCGGGAGAAGATGGTGGACTCCATGAGGGTGGACAAGATGGCGTCCAAGATGGCCGCCCCCACGGCGCGCACGCGGCGGTGGCGGAGTTGGAGGCGGGGTTCCCTCTGCAGACTTTACTGAAATGTCCTTTCATCCCGCATTTAAAACAGGTGGTGCCCTTCACTGGGCACAGATGCCTGGAGTGTTTGTCCTGGCCGCAGAAGTAGCATTTCGGGCCCCGATGCATCGCGGCAGTAGTGGGGCTCCTGGGTGGAGGCTGGGGCTCCGACGGTGCTGGGCTGGCCTGAGACCTGGGAGGTGAAGATGGCTTCCAAGATGGCGGCCCCCATGGCGCGCACGAGGCGGAGTGGGCCGCGTGGCCTGAGGAACAGGATTCAGAGTTCCTCTGGGCCATATCCAGCGATCGCGCTCTGCCCATAGCCTGTTTTAAGTCCAGTCCCTCCTTTTCAAACAGTTTCTGCCGAATGTAATTTGAACTGAGGCCCGCAATAAAGGAGTCTCGGATCAGCTCCTCCGTGTACACGATGGCAGACACGGCCTTACAGTTACAGTCTCTGCCCAGTACTTTTAGGCTTAGCATGAAGTCCTCTAGTGACTCACCATGCCGCTGCGTGCGAGTAGTCAGAAGATGCCTGGCATACACCTCGTTTATTGGCCGCACGTAGTGGGCCTTCAGAATGGTGCAGGCATCCTCGTAGCTGGTGGCATCTCGGATGAGAGGGGAGACCCGATGACTCACCCGGTTTCGCAGGATTCCCAGTTTCACGTCTCCGGTGGCGGTCGCGGCTGCTATGGCGGTGGCTGAGGTTTCGATGAAAAATTCGAAGCATTGGAACCAGTGTCCGAACTGTGTGGCTGCGTCTGTGGCGTGGGGGTCCAGATCCAAGCGCTCTGGTTTCAGGAGGCGATCCATCTTGGTGCCATCAATAACTCAAAGACAAGAAGTTAAAGGATTCAACTGAAGGCTTTTAATCGCTAAGAACATTGCACGCCATTCCACATCGGATTTGTCTGGCAGAATGACTCATACAGCTCTTGAAACCTTTATATGACAAAAGACAGGGGCGGAGCCAATACACACAATAGGGGAAAAGGGGGCGGTACACACAATACAATGCAGGTAAAACACAGGGGCTGATGAAGACATATATTTCATCACAGAGCAAATGATGGATCTTCCAGCATTTGCACCATAAGAGTTCTGGCTGCTAGAAACACTAGTGCGTTCCTGGCATCCAGAACTGCTGGGAGGTGCAGAGAGCTGATCAAGCCAACTCACCATCCCCCTGATTTAAAGCATTTCTCAGAGAAATCATCCCTTCTCCTCGACTTGCCCCGAGGTTGCTTGCCACAGCGATCTTCTTCCCTCTCCCTGCCCCGCAAGGCAGGCTCCCTGACAGAGGGGGGAACCTGGCTGGGAGCCCACTGAAAATACACAGCTCAGCCTAAGCCTGGAAAAGTGGCTGGGTTCGAGAGCACAGGCATAAGGCAGGCACAAAGCTCATTGTGCCAAAATTATAGCACAGTGAAGGACCCAAGCTGAGGACTCACCATCCAGGGGATAACAGATATGAGCCCGTGCCCCAACCATGGTGGTGCACCATGAGCTGCCAGAAAAAAATAACATAAAAAGCAATCAAAGAGGCAAATGAATTTCATTGAACAGCAACATCACTCCACAAATTATACCCCACCTACTCCTTAATGTGCTTTAGTCAGACAGATTGGAAGCTTTCTCTGTTCTCCATGTGTTAGATTGTGTTTTCACATTCTCACTTAATGGCACCCTCCTTCTCTCTGTACACATTCAGCCAGAACAAATCAAGCAGATCGCAGCTCAGAGAAGGCCCCTATAGCTCTGTGTGATGAAATATTCCATTCATCACTCATCAGTATTTCTCTGCCTGTGACTGTGGTTGGTTTCAGTTTCATTTCCATTGTATTGTACTGTGTGTAGGGCTCCGCCCATGCCTGGCTCCTATGTAAGCTGGCCCAGCCTGCAGCACATGCAGTACGGCAGACCTCTGGATGGAAGATACATTCTCCTCTGTGTGTTACCTTCTAAGTCAATAAAAGCCTTGTTTTGTTTCGCTAACATCGAGTCTCGGATTTATTGAGGCACATCACTCTGTGTGGTTATTACTCCTCCTGAATTTTAAAGACTTTTACCGTTTCAACCTCTTGTATTCGGTTTGTTTGAGACAGTTTGATATTTGCTCGCCAGCAGTTTATGCTGGAAATCTCAGGTTGTATGCCATATTAATATTATATTAAGCCCTTGTAAGCAGGATTCACAGTGAGACTTCCTGACTCTGATATAGTTGTTGAATGTGCCTTCTGCTTCTTAGCAAAATCTAAATATAGCTGTGCCATGTTCAGTAAACACACGACTTCAATTTCATTTCAGGATTTGTGTCTTCTCTCCGAACCTGCCTGTATGACTAGCTGTTACCACCTCCGTTTACAGTTTTCTAAAATCAAGTTGCATCATGTAGCACATTCCATACACTTGATTAAATATTGACCAGCATTGACCACCTGACAATTGCAGTATCTTTGGGTTTAAAATTCTTCGATATGAAGCGTGTCCCAGCACATTACTTTGGAGTTATCAGTTTACATATTTAATTTCATATTATGATAGGAACAGTTTAATAATAGAGTGTAACGAAACACTCCACTATCCCTTAATGTCAAAACATCAATTTACACAGATGAATCTCACCATTACTAACAGGAGTGGGCTGTGTTGTGAGCACGCTGTAGCAGTTTTGATTTCATAATCCACCAAAGCCAAGCTTGAGTGGTTTATAAATTCAACAGAATCCTGGATAGAGTGTAACACTTAATTTTTTTATTATTTAATAACTTTTCAGTTTTCTCACCTTCTCTCCCAAAGATGCTATTAAAGGTACCAACAGTCTTCCAGCTACACCTCCAAAGTGGTCAGCCTACATGTGTGAGCTTAGTCAGTGAGCATCAGCAGGTTATTCAACTGCTGGGTCATCATAGCTAAGCCTGATCCTGTCATCATCCAAGACCTACACATGTACATCTTCCAGCAGGATTTACTGAATAGTGATCAAGAGTATGAACACCGACTGACCCTTCCTCCACACTCCCACCCTCCACTCCCCGCCACTGAGATTAATGGTAGTGCCCCCAATACTGCCCTAGCTGAGATCGGAGATTAAACCTAGCATCTTTCTGGTTGGTATGGCTCAGTACCACACGACTCAGAGCTATTGCCAACAGAATATCCACAATACTTTCCCAATCAAGGTGGTTCGTTCCCAACTCGATGATGGGTAGAGATGACTTCCTGTCACCTTTATCTTTCCTGCCTGTGTGACAGCACATAGGCTTTCCTCGCTTCTGGTCCAGCCAAAATTGGAAACCTGTCACATTTAGAATTATGAGCATCGCCCCAGATCCTGATAGTCTGAGGGAGAATACATTAATACACCATTTTGGGCCTCACTAGACCCACCTTGTTATGTGCTTTTAATAGAATGGTGTTAAATGAATAACAAAATTCATTCTTTCGGAAACATGTACTAGCATTATCCAGAAGGCATTGTCACCACTAAACCACAGTCTCCCTGAGCTCTGCTGTGTGTTCTTATTAAGTCCTTTTGTTTGGCAAATAATGCATCGCTCTTCAATCTTAACCTTCTCAAACTGGTAAAACAAAATGTGCTTTTTTGCAAAATAGTTCTGAGATTAGGGCATATTATATGATTTGCTGTACAATAATGAAAGCATGGGGGGAATTTTAACCTTAAAAAATGGATGGTTTTGGAGCATGGGGTTAGTTAAACTGATAAAAATCGGAATCCCGACCTGAACCTGCCCACTTCCGGTTTTAACGGAGATGGAACGGGGTCATGCAGCCAACCCGCTGCCAGGAGGTAGGATGTCAATTTAAATGTTATAATGAGGCTGGAAGCCTCTTCTTTAACCTCCATTTTTTTGTTAACTGTAGCCGGACGGGTAAAACCCGTCAGTTATAGCAAGGCGAGGACTGCTGCATCCAAGAGGTAAGTGGCTTTATACCTACCTCCTGGATCCAGGGTCCCTGCCTAACCCACCCCCTGTGATCGTAGACCCCCTCATGAGGCCTCTGATCGCCTTCCTGGACACATGCCACCCCCCACGATCAGCCTGAGGCCAGCCCAGATCCTCTTGGGGCCACCCCTGAACTTTCTCCAGTGCCCGGCCTGGATCTCTCCCCCCCGCTGCACCATCGATTCAGCCAACGGCCTCTGATCTTCATCCCCACACCAGCCCCCCCACCCCCCGATGAGCCTCAAGCCCCGATCTTCCCCCGCACCCCTCCCCCGAAGAGCCACAGGCCCCGATCTCCCCCCGCACCCCTCCCCCGAAGAGCCTCAGGCCCCGATCTTCCCCACAGCCCCCCCTCCCCCGAAGAGCCACAGGCCCCGCACCCCTCCCCCGAAGAGCCTCAGGCCCCGATCTTCCCCACAGCCCCCCCTCCCCCGAAGAGCCACAGGCCCCGATCTTCCCCCGCACCCCCCCTCCGATGAGCCACAGGCCCCGATCTTCCCCACAGTCCCCCTCCCCCGAAGAACCACAGGCCCCAATCTTCCCCACAGCCCCCCCCTCCGATGAGCCTCAGGCCCCGATCTTCCCCACAGCCCTACCGAT
The DNA here is from genome assembly GCF_052327205.1 of Somniosus microcephalus. NCBI lineage: Eukaryota > Metazoa > Chordata > Chondrichthyes > Squaliformes > Somniosidae > Somniosus > Somniosus microcephalus. The sequence goes on along the minus strand of NC_140988.1, from coordinate 217,774,632 downwards.
AAGCCGCAGGCCCTGGCCTTCCTCCCACCCCCCCGATCCTCTGGAGGCTGGCACTGGCCCCCACCAGATCCCTCCCTCCCTCTTCTGTGTGACCTGGTGCCACAGGCCTACCCGCCCACAGCCAATCAGCCTCTCCATCTGGCTGGCTGTGGGTGGGAAACAGAGGCTTCAGATGCAAATCAGGCCCTGCCATTAAAGTTGGCAGGGCCTGTGGGAAACCCGTTCTCCCAGGTTTCCCACCCACATCGAAGCCCCCCCCCGTCCCCAATCCTCCTTCCCCATGAAAATCCAGCCCATTAATTTTGCTCATTTTATAAAATCTCAGGTGTAATGTATACAACATTGAAGGGACTACTTTGTTTTGTGGATGTACATCCTTAGTTGCGAACGTATATAACAGACGCGTAGAGATTTGTATAGTCAGTGCCAAAGTTCCAGTTACCCAGTAAAGATCACTTGAAGTTACTCTCAGTCTCATAGAGTCATAGAGTCATAGAGTTATACAGCACGGATAGAGGCCCTTCGGCCCATCGTGTCCGCGCCGGCCATCAAGCCCTGTCTGATCTAATCCCATATTCCAGCATTTGGTCCGTAGCCTTGTATGCTATGGCATTTCAAGTGCTCATCCAAATGCTTCTTGAATGTTGTGAGGGTTCCTGCCTCCACAACCCTTTCAGGCAGTGAGTTCCAGACTCCAACCACCCTCTGGGTGAAAAAGTTCTTTCTCAAATCCCCTCTAAACCTCCCGCCCTTTACCTTGAATCTATGCCCCCTAGTTATTGACCCCTCTACTAAGGGAAAAAGCTCCTCAGCATCCATTCTATCTATGCCCCTCATAATTTTGTACACCTCAATCATGTCCCCCCTCAGCCTCCTCTGCTCCAAGGAAAACAAACCCAATCTGCCCAGTCTCTCTTCATAGCTGAAGCGCTCCAGCCCCGGTAACATCCTGGTGAACCTCCTCTGCACCCTCTCCAACGCGATCACATCCTTCCTGTAGTGTGGCGACCAGAACTGCACACAGTATTCCAGCTGTGGCCTAACCAATGTTTTATACAGTTCCATCATAACCTCCTTGCTCTTATATTCAATGCCTTGGCTAATGAAGGCAAGTATCCCATATGCCTTTTTTACCACCTTATCCACCTGTTCCGCCGCCTTCAGGGATCTGTGTACTTGCACACCCAGATCCCTCTGACCCTCCGTCTTGCCTAGGGTCTTACCATTCATTGTGTATTCCCTTGCCTTGTTAGTCCCCCCAAAGTGCATCACCTCGCACTTTTCCGGGTTAAATTCCATTTGCCACTGTTCCGCCCATCTGACCAACCCATCTATATCGTCCTGCAGACTGAGGCTACCCTCCTCGCTATTTACCACCCTACCAATTTTTGTATCATCCGCGAACTTACTGATCATACCTTTTACATTCATATCCAAGTCATTAATGTAGACCACAAACAGCAAGGGACCCAGCACCGATCCCTGTGGTACCCCACTGGCCACAGGCTTCCAGTCACAAAAACAACCTTCGACCATCACCTTCTGCCTTCTGTCACTAAGCCAGTTTTGTATCCAATGTGCCAAGGCACCCTGGATTCCATGGGCTCTTACCTTCTTGACCAGTCTCCTGTGCGGGACTTTATCGAAGGCCTTACTGAAATCCATATATACCACATCCACTGCGTTACCCTCATCCACACACCTAGTCACCCCCTCAAAAAATTCAATCAAATTAGTCAGACATGATCTTCCCTTGACAAAGCCATGTTGACTATCCCTGATTAATCCTTACCTCTCCAAGTGGAGACAAATTTTGTCCCTCAGAAGTTTTTCCAATAATTTTCCTACCACTGATGTTAGGCTCACTGGCCTGTAGTTCCCCGGTTTTTCCCTACTTCCCTTCTTGAATAATGGTACTACATTAGCGGTTCTCCAGTCCTCTGGCACATCCCCTGTGGCCAGAGAGGTCCTGAATATATGTGTTAGAGCCCACGCAATCTCTTCCTTTGCCTCACACAGCAGCCTGGGATACATTTCATCCGGGCCTGGGGATTTATCCATTTTTAGGCCAGCTAAAACCGCCAATACCTCCTCCCTCTCGATGTGAATATGTTCAAGCATATCACAGTCCCCCCGCCCTATTTCTATGTCTACATCGTCCTTCTCCATAGTGAAAACAGATGCAAAAAATTCATTTAGAACCCCTCCTACATCTTCCGGCTCCACACACAGATTGCCACTTTTGTCCCTAATGGGCCCTATTTTTTCCCTAGTTATCCTCTTACCCTTAATATACTTATAAAACATCTTAGGATTTTCCTTTATTTTGCTCGCCAGTGTTATTTCATGGCCCCTCCTTGATCTCCTAATTTCTTTTTTAAGTATCCCCCTGCACTTTTTGTACTCCTCTAGGGCTTCCTCCGTCTTTAGCCTTTTGTATCTGCCAAAAGCCCTCCTTTTTTTCCTAATCCATTCTCGTATATCCCCTGACATCCAAGGTTCCCTGTGGTTTTTGGAACCACCCTTGACCTTTACGGGAACATGTTGCCATTGTATGATCTCAATCTCCCTTCTGAAAGCCTCCCATTGCTCTGATGCGGATTTTCCTACAAGTAGCTGATCCCAGTCCATTTTGGCCAGATCCTGCCTTATCCTATTAAAATCGGCCTTCCCCCAATTTAGAACCTTTATTTCCGGCCCATCCCTGTCCTTTTCCATGACCACCTTAAATCTTACCATATTATGGTCACTGTCACCAAAGTGCTCACCTACTAGCACTTTTTCCACTTGGCCGGCCACATTCCCTAGAATTAGGTCCAGTACCGCCCCCTCTCTTGTAGGACTTTCTACATGCTGGCTCAAAAAGCTCTCCTGGATGCACTTTAAGAATTCTACACCCTCTGAGCCTTTCACACTCTGACTATCCCAGTTAATATTGGGGAAGTTGAAATCCCCCATTATTATTACCCTATTATTTGCACATTTCTCTGAGATTTGCCTACATATCTGTTCCTCTATCTCCCCCTGACTGTTTGGAGGCCTATAGTACACTCCCATCAAAGTGCTTGCCCCCTTTTTGTTTTTAAGCTCCACCCATATGGCCTCATTAGAGGAACCTGCTAATATATCATCCCTCCTTACTGCAGTAATTGACTCCTTAATTAATATTGCGACACCCCCTCCTCTTATACCTCCCCCTCTGTCTCGCCTGAAGATTCTGTACCCCGGAATATTGAGCTGCCAGTCTTGCCCCTCCCTCAACCATGTCTCCGTGATAGCAACAATATCGTACTCCCATGTGTTTATCAACACCTTCAGTTCATCCACCTTATTTGCAAGACTCCTTGCATTAAAATAGATGCCATCCAGCCTTGCCCTTATATATTTGCCCTGTCTACCAAGCTGACTTGTTTTTTTCTCTATAATTGGCAGCACATCACCCCCTATTTCAGCTCCCCTCTGTATCCCACCCCCCTGCCAAGTTAGTTTAAACCCCCCCGAACAGTGCTAGCAAACCTCCCCGCAAGGATATTTGTCCCGCTCTGGTTCAGGTGCAACCCGTCCGACTTGTACAAGTCCCACCTTTCCCAGAAGCAGGCCCAGTGATCCAGGAAAGTAAAACCCTCCCCCCTACACCAACTCTTTAGCCACGCATTCATCTGCTCTATCCTTCCATTCCTATACTCACTAGCACGTGGCACTGGGAGTAATCCAGAGATTACAACCTTTGAGGTCCTGCTCTTTAATCTGTTACCTAGCTCCCTAAATTCTTGATGCAGGACCTCATCCCCCTTCCTACCTATGTCGTTGGTCCCAATTTGGACCACGACCTCTGCCTGCTCACCCTCCCCCTTAAGAATGCCCTGTAGCCACTCAGTGACATCCCTGACCCTGGCCCCAGGGAGGCAACAAACCATCCTGGAGTCACGTTTGCAGCCACAGAAACGCCTATCTGTTCCCCTTACGATAGAATCCCCTACCACTATTGCTCTCCCACTCTTTTTCCTCCCTTCCTGAGCAGCAGAAGCATCCCTGGTGCCAGGAAGCTGGCTGCTGCTGCCTTCCCCTGGTGAGTCATCCCCCTCAACAGTATCCAACTTGGTATACCTGTTTGAAAGGGGGATGTCCGCAGGGGGTCCCTGCACTACCTGCCTGCCTTTGTTGCTCCGCCTGATAGTCACCCCTGTGCTGCCCTACCCTGAGGCGTGAACAACTCGCTAAACGTGCTATCCACGACCCTCTCAGCATCGCGCATGCTCCAAAATTCATCCACCCGCAGCTCGAGCGCCGCAATGCGGTCTACAAGTAGCTGCAGCTGGATGCATTTCCCGCACACATGGTCGTCAGGGACACTGGCAGCATCCCTGACTTCCCACATGGAGCAAGAGGAGCAGAACACGGGTCTGAACTCTCCTGCCATGACTTACTCCTTTAATTAATTTAAAAATTTATTCAATACCCCAGTTACAGGTATACTCTAGGGCGCTTTATTTACCAACTATCCCCACTACACCACAGAAATTTAACACCACAGAATTCAAGCTTGTATTGAAAAGAGAGAAATACTCACCAACCAATCACTTACCTGCTCCCTGGTGATGTCACACTTGGATTACTTTTTACCTCTCTCCTGGAACCTGGATTGGTCGGTGCCTCTGACTGCTCCCTTTTAAGCCTTCAAGCTCTCCCGCCTCGGGCTGCTCCCGCGCAGTCCGCTGCTTCTCCAGTCTCGGGGCTGTGGGCCTCGGTGCCTCTGACTGCTCCCTTTTAAGCCTTCAAGCTCTCCCGCCTCGGGCTGCTCCCGCGCAGGTCCGCTGCTTCTCCGGTCTCGGGGCTGTGGGCCTCGGTGCCTCTGACTGCTCCCTTTTAAGCCTTCAAGCTCTCCCGCCTCGGGCTGCTCCCGCGCAGGTCCGCTGCTTCTCCGGTCTCGGGGCTGTGGGCCTCGGTGCCTCTGACTGCTCCCTTTTAAGCCTTCAAGCTCTCCCGCCTCGGGCTGCTCCCGCGCAGGTCCGCTGCTTCTCCGGTCTCGGGGCTGTGGGCCTCGGTGCCTCTGACTGCTCCCTTTTAAGCCTTCAAGCTCTCCCGCCTCGGGCTGCTCCCGCGCAGGTCCGCTGCTTCTCCGGTCTCGGGGCTGTGGGCCTCGGTGCCTCTGACTGCTCCCTTTTAAGCCTTCAAGCTCTCCCGCCTCGGGCTGCTCCCGCGCAGGTCCGCTGCTTCTCCGGTCTCGGGGCTGTGGGCCTCGGTGCCTCTGACTGCTCCCTTTTAAGCCTTCAAGCTCTCCCGCCTCGGGCTGCTCCCGCGCAGGTCCGCTGCTTCTCCGGTCTCGGGGCTGTGGGCCTCGGTGCCTCTGACTGCTCCCTTTTAAGCCTTCAAGCTCTCCCGCCTCGGGCTGCTCCCGCGCAGGTCCGCTGCTTCTCCGGTCTCGGGGCTGTGGGCCACGGTGCCTCTGACTGCTCCCTTTTAAGCCTTCAAGCTCTCCCGCCTCGGGCTGCTCCCGCGCAGGTCAGCTGCTTCTCCGGTCTCGGGGCTGTGGGCCTCGGTGCCTCTGACTGCTCCCTTTTAAGCCTTCAAGCTCTCCCGCCTCGGGCTGCTCCCGCGCAGGTCCGCTGCTTCTCCGGTCTCGGGGCTGTGGGCCTCGGTGCCTCTGACTGCTCCCTTTTAAGCCTTCAAGCTCTCCCGCCTCGGGCTGCTCCCGCGCAGGTCCGCTGCTTCTCCGGTCTCTGCTGCTTTATTATTTTATGTAGTTGTGTATAGCGGTACAAACACAACAAATTGGTGACGAGAATTATGAACCTACGTCTTCCTATTCTGGCATTGCATCCAGAGGACACTGAAATTTGGAAGAAAGGAGCGAGAAGGTAGAGAAAACGGAGCACGCTTGCTAAGCTAGGCAGGGGATACATAAGTCAAGTGAAAAGTGCACAGGACTTGCATGACGCGAGCTAACTAGTAAAGAAAGAAAAACGGGTTTGGAAAAAAAAATGGCGATGATTGGCACGATTGCAGCATTTGATAGCAGCATTGAAGACTGGGCAACTTACATTGAAAGAGTGGAGTTGTACTGTGAGGCTAACGGAGTGGAGGTAGAAAAGAAAGCCACTGTTTTGCTGTGTGTTATGGGCGCAAAGACATATGGGCTGCTACGTAGTTTATTAACCCCTGAAAAGCCAGCAAACAAAACATTCAAACAAATAGTGGACACATTCCAAGACCATTTAGAAATTCAACAAAAATCCCTGGAGTATTCAACTAATAAAATGTCACTGAAACAAGAAAAGAAGTGCTATCGCTGTGGCAAAATGTCACATGACCACAATGACTGTTGGTTTAAAGATAAAGGCCTAGAAATTCACTTGGGCGCGGGCAGCTCGCTCGCGCCCAAAAGTTAGCGCTGGGCGGGGAGGCATTAGCGCACGCCGTATATTCGTCTTCTGCGCCCCAATTCGGAAGCGGGCGCTATACCAGGGTGTGCCCGCCTCCGTTTAGGGCGCTGCAACTGAATATCGGTGCGCTAGTTGCCGCAGTGCCACCCGATGCGGTGCGGCAGGCTGCGGTACTGCAGGCCTCCTCCTTCTCTTAAGGGGGAGGTGCCTGCAACGGCCGGAGCCCCGATCGCGAGTGCCGGCAAAAGAGCCCGGCACAACGGAGAAGTGCCGGGCTCCACGGAAACCAGCCGGCAATGCCGCGGGGGGGGGTGGAGGAGGCCGGGGAAGGAGGTGCGGGCAGGCAGCCGCCGAGAAAGCGGCCGGCCGCACCTTCCGCTTTAAAGCGCCCCACTATGGCAGCAGGACGGCCCCATTTTCTGGTCGCTGTTTGCGCCCGCTTCGGAGGAGGCGGCCACAAATAAATATGGGGATCGGCGCGGTTTCGGGGCGTTACGGGCCACCGCGCACACCGATGACGTCATCGGTCCCGGCGCAGCGCTAACGGCTACCGCCGCCAATACCGCTGCACTCAATTTCCACGCTACCACCCCGCCGGCGCAAAAGACCTCTTTAGGCGCTAAGTGGGTGCAAGGCCCACTGAATTTCTAGGCCAAAGACTGCAGACAATGTGGCAGACGAGGGCTCATTGAAAGAGTCTGCAAAGCAAATAAGAAGCCAAAAACTGATACAATACAGAGTAACAAAAAGGTACATCAAGTGACTGAAAACAAGAAACCTTTCAAAGGTAGACACAAGAAGGTACACTACGTGACTGGAGACAGGTCAGATAAAGATAAAAGTGACACAGACTCAGAGGAAGAGGATCTGGCTTGTCTAAAACTACACAGTGTGAAAGAGACAGAGGATCACAGAATAATATGGATTACTCCAGAAGTGGCAGGAGTTAGGCTGAAAATGGAGTTGGACACAGGCTCAGCTTTAACAGTGATCTCTGTACATGACTGCAAACGACTGTTTTCACACATACCGCTAAGGCCAACTAAATTACTGTTAAAGACATAGTGGACAATGAGTGTGCCCCAAAGGTAAAATAAAAGTGACAGTGACATACAAAGAAAAAAAAATACCGCAATTGAACCTCTATGTAGTGGAAAATGGAGGACCACCATTGCTGGGACACGAATGGCTCAGGAAAATACAGTTGGATTGGCACACCAGCCAAGCACTGTTTGGGTCAGCAAAGGAGGACAGCAACGCCACTCCTGTGAGACTGTCACAAATACTCTCTGACTCTCAGGAAGTGTTCAAGAAGGGAATAGGAACACTTAAGGGCATGAAAGCAAAAATTAGGATTGAGGAGAACGCAAATCCAAAGTTCCACAAGGCCAGACCAGTGCCTTATGCAATTTGCCCTTCAGTAGAAGCAGAGCTGGAGAACTTGGAGCAGTTAGGGGTCCTGTCCAAGGTGGATTGGAGTGAATGGGCCACACCTATAGTTCCAGTGATGAAGAAAACCTCCAGCACAAAACCAGGAAAGCCAAGAAAAGTGCGCATCTGCGGAGACTTTAAAGTGACTGTTAACCCAGTCCTCCACACAGTACAGTACCCATTGCCTCGCATTGAGGACATCTTTGCTTCCCTGTCAAGAGGGGAACGCTTCACAAAGATTGACTTGGCCCAGGCCTATCTCCAAATGGAAATTGATGATGCATCAAAGAAGTACCTGACAATAAATACGCACAAAGGCCTTTACCAGTACAATCGGCTGGTATTCGGAATAGCATCAGCTCCTGCAATCTGGCAAAGGGCAATGGATCAAGTCCTGCAGGGGATCCCAGGTACTCAGTGTTATCTTGATGACATCATCATTACTGGCAAGAATGACAATGACCACCTTTCCAACCTCGAACAGGTGCTCATCAGGTTACAGGAGTATGGGCTCCGAGCAAACCGAGACATGTGTGAGTTTTTCAAAAAGGAAATCTCATACTGTGGACATGTGGTTGACAAGGACGATTTACACAAGTCTCCAGACAAGATTGAAGCTGTGATTAATGCACCAACACCTGAAAATGTGTCTCAGTTGAGATCATATCTTGGACTGGTGAACTACTATCACAAGCTCTTACCCAACCTATCCACAGTGTTACATCCACTAAATGCACTGCTACAGACAGGGTCACAATGGAAGTGGAGTGACAGCTGTGAACAAGCTTTTCAAGAGAGTAAAAGACTCATTACTTCAGAAGAGGTGCTAGCTCACTTTGACCCATCCTTACCTATTCGACTGGCATGTGATGCTTCACCCCATGGCATTGGTGCCGTGTTGTCACATAAGTTCCCAGACGGCTCAGAAAGGCCAATAGCCTTTGCCTCAAGATCATTGACTACAGCTGAATGCAATTATGCACAGATTGACCGAGAGGCCTTCAGCCTTGTGTGGGGAGTCAAGAAATTCAACCACTACTTGTATGGTCAACAGTTTACACTGTTAACTGACCACCAGCCTCTCATTTCAATCTTCAACCCAAGGAAGGGCATTCCAGTGATGACGGCACAACGGCTACAGCGATGGTCACTTTTCCTGGGGGCTCACCTGTATGATATTGAATACAAGGGGACCAAGCAACATGGCAACGCCGATGGTTTGTCACGTTTACCACTGCCGACCTCACAGAGAACTACAACAGTTGACTAAGCAGAGGTATTTCACACGACAATAGTTGAGCAGCTACCAGTGACAAACTCCCTCATTGAAAGAGAAACACGCAATGACCCTACATTGTCAAAAGTTTATGACATCACTGTGAAGGGATGGCCAGCGCATGGTGACTAATTGTTCCAGCATTCTCAGCTAGGAGGGAGCAGTTATCAGTGTGTCGGGGAACACTGATGTGCGGCTCACGAGTTGTGATTCCTCCCAAGCTTTGTAACCGAGTGCTAGATGAACTGCATGAAGGCCACTTAGGTACGGTAAAGATGAAAAGCCTTGCCCGTGGTTACGTGTGGTGGCCAGGAATTGATAAACAGATCGAGGACCTGACAAAGAGCTGCTCAGGATGTCAAAAGGTCCAGAATGCAGCACCACAAGCCCCTCTCCATCCATGGGAATGGCCCTCATCACTATGGCAACGTGTGCACATCGACTTTGCTGGACCATTCATGGACTCCATGTTCTTGATTGCAGTCGATGCACATTCCAAATGGCCCGAGGTCATTAAAATGAAATTAACCACATCTGAAAAGACCATTTCAGTTCTGAGGACTATGTTCGCTAGAAATGGCCTACCAGAACAAATCTGCACAGACAATGGACGACAATTTGTTTCTGACGAATTCCAAGGGTTCATGAGGAAAAATGCAATCAAGCACTACACATCTGCCCCATACCATCCAGCTACAAATGGCTTGGCAGAAAGATTCGTACAGACTTTCAAGAAGGCCATCAAAGCAATGTACAGCGAGAATCTACCACTGCAACACAAGATAGACAATTTCCTCTTTGCTTATCGGAACGCAGTACATGCAGCCACTAATCAGACTCCAGCGATGATGTTTCTGAACAGGAACCTGAGATCTCGCATGGACCTTCTTAAGCCGAATGTACGTCGTGATGTAGAGAACAAACAGTTCAAACATTTGAATGCTAAGCCAACAAGAAGCTTCAGTGTGGGACAGTCAGTTCTTGCTCGTGATTTCCGGATGGAAAAGTGGCAACCAGGGACAATATCCACAAGAGAGGGACCACTGATGTATACTGTGGATGTGGGAGAGAACGTTTTGAGACGTCATGTGGACCAAATTCTGGATGTTCAGGTGGAAAACACCCCTATACCTCGCCCAGACTCACCTGACATGGAAACAGACACTCCTGCTTCATCAGCATCAGCACCAGCCTCATCCACAGCTGCGAGCTCTACCTGTGCTGATAGCTCACCTGATGCACCTGTACCTGTACAGTCTCATTCCCCAAAGCAAGAGAGTCTGGAGAGACATTACCCAGAGAGGCAGAGGAGGCCTCCCCAGAGACTTGACTTGTAAAAGGGCTGTTGACAAAATAAAATGTTATGTTGGAATTTGAATTTTGCTACTTTTAAGAAAACAAAAAGGTTACTGTAAAGACAGGCTCTGTATGTTAATTATAGAAATTTTGCGTTAATATACTATTAAACTAAAGGGGGAGGAAGTGTAATGTATACAACATTGAAGGGACTACTTTGTTTTGCGGATGTACATCCTTAGTTGCGAGCGTATATAACAGACGCGTATCGATTTGTATAGTCAGTGCCGAAGTTCCAGTTAACCAGTAAAGATCACTTAAAGTTACTCTCAGTCTCTGCTGCTTTATTATTTTATGTAGTTGTGTGTAGCGGTACAAACACAACATCAGGAAAACATTTTTTAAAATTCTGTGTAAAACTCTATGTTATACAATATTAAACCCCACCCCCCCTAGCCCCAATCTCTGGCCTTCTCCCTCCCATGACAGCTTCTCTCTCCCCACCCCCAGCCCTGATCTCCAGCCTTCCCTCCTCTTGACTGCCAGGGACCGCCCCCAAGGGTCCCAGCTGCAGCTTCCTGCCGCCGGTTTTCCAGCCCAGCAGCCTCTCAATTTGTCCGGCTGCCAGGCGGGAGACGGAAGAAAATAATTATAATGAGATGCTGCCATTAAATTTGACAGGGCCTCCGTATCCCCAGCATCGACACATTCCCCGGCTGTTATCACCCACCCCGTAAATATTCTTAAAATTGGTGACCAATTATACCTATGTATCACAACACATAAATTAATCCTTTAAATTTTTTTTATAGCTTGCAACATATTTGAAATTATATAATAGTTAAAGGAAAAACAAATAAATAGCAGATATTTTATGGTGATATGGTTTAGAAGCACTGAGAGTACATAAGAACATAAGAACATAAGTAATAGGAGTAGGAGTAGACCATACGGCCCTTCGAGCCTGCTCCACCATTCAATAATATCATGGCTGATCTTCGACCTCCACTTTCCCACCCAATCCCCATATCCCTAGCATCCAAAAATCTATCTATCTCAGCCTTGAATATACTCAATGACTCAGCATCCACAGTAAAGGTGAAGAAACCTATAACAACAAAGAAAATAAGATAGTAAGCACTCAGTACTGAAAGGGTAAAATAATAATGTCTGTATAATAAATGTGGCCAAAAAACTAAAAGGTGAACTGACATTAGAGTGAGCTTTAAGATCATCCAAATTCAATGAATAGCAATCTACAGAAAATCAGTAATAAACTATTTAGAGCAAACAACTCACTGAACCTGTTAGTTTGGAAACAACACACTAATTTAAACAAAGCTGAGCTTTTTCTAAATCTAAGGCATGCTACTTTTGTTTTAAAGATATATTTACCTCAATCTTTGTTAAGAGATCTTGCAGCTCCCCTGATTCATTCATTGACAATATTTTCTCTGCACCCTGTTAGCAAATAAATGCACAATAGCACTAAGAGAAGCTTCACATCAAATCCCCCAAATTAAGGAGCATTGAACATTTATTTTAAAATTAAACTAATATAGCTTTTCTTCATAGTACACATCAAGTCACTGACAAATTAGTATTTTAGATTATTGGCAAGACAATTAAAATATTCTTAAATGTACATTCCTTCCCCAAAAACTTTTCCCTTGTGGCCCCCCCCTCCTTCCTCCTGAAGGCAATGATTCTCGCTGAGATACAGGCCTAGAAGTTGGAGGTGTTAGCGCTGGCCGTTAAGGCCCGTATTGTTTTAAAAAATGGCAGCCACCTCACTTCTGCCCACTTCTGGTGGGTCCCGCGGCGGCTGCCATTTTCGGCAGGTCGGCAACGCTGCCATTGCCTGCGTGTGTGGAAAGTATTTTAATTAGTAGGAGCATGACATCAATCGCTCATGCGTTTTGGAGCTCGCCACTCCCCTTACCACCCTCTCCAAAGCACACCTGTGCGTGCTGCTGTTGACAGCGCAGAGAGGTGGGAGAAAGCGGGGGTGAGCTACAACCCATACTGTAAACAGCTGCTGGGATAACTTAACTATGGAGAGTTATTGGAGTGAAAACTGCTTCCACTGAGATGTATCAAATCTACCCCCTGGTCAGTCAAACATAACAGGAGGTACTTTTAAAATAAACTGTACTGTACTACAGTTGTAATAATTTCAAGAAAAAATTCAAAGCTGCATTTACTTCAATTTTATACATTGGGGTTTTGAAGATTAGGAACTGATAAAATGATATGCCAAGTTTGGAAGTCTGTTTTTAAAAGGCTTGACTGCATATTCTCACCAAGTGTTCTTCAAAAGGCTGCTGTTGCTCAAAATGTATTTGAACTCTCTGCTGCACCATTTACACCAGTAAACTCCTGACCAAGAGTTCATGTTCCCCTTTTGTTAAATTTCTTTCCATTGATGTCTCATGCAACGGTTTAAGGACATCTGTGCCACAGTCTTTATGTGGTGTTTCCAGAAGTCCCTCCAGATCTGAGCCTGTGCTTGAAGAGCCACTCACCAGGGAGTGAACGCCCTCTGCGATCTGCAGGCTCCCATCCCCCTCCCCCTCCCCCTCCAGAACCATGGTGGAGCACAAACCCCCACACAACAACCATCTGGGTGACAGATCTGTGGAGCTATGGCAGCCAGCGAAGGTGGGAGTACCAGGCAGTCTGGCACTCATTTGTGGACACCACACAAGACCCAGAGAACTGTCCGTGCAAGTGAGAGGGGAGCCGTGGATAAACAAATGCCTCGTAATGATCCACAGTGCACAATGCTCCAACCCTACAAGGGCCATCAGCAGACTTGATAGCAAAACCCGGAGCCGTCACCAAATGCTCCGACACAGCACATTGCCCGAGAATGCCGCACCGAGCCTTCAGATGCGACCTCCTGCTGAGGTTAGCGCCGTAATGAGCGTGTTGCACACAGATTCTCTGCTCCGCTGATGTAAACTAGTAGGCAGCACCAAAATACCGGTGCTGCCTGCGCTCTTTCTGCGGGTGGCTGTTAGCCTTGGCCGGCGCTGATAGCGGCAGGTTTCCGGCCTACTCGAATTTCTAGGCCATAGTTTTGCTGGTACTTTACCCCACTCTATTGGTACAAGCCAAGGTGGAGTATGTCAACACATTGTTTGACTGTGGGGCTATCACAATCAAACTTGGTGCTGTCGTCGCTGGGCAATTTCTAGCAGCAATCAGTGGATTGTGATGGGATTGTGAATCCTACATTTAGATCCCTGTCTAATTCTGGCATGTTGAGGTCAGTTGTCACATTCTAACTGCTGCCCTGCCTGCGTTCAACTAATGCAGCAAAGGCTAGGGATCAAGATGAAGATTATAATAATCGGAATTTCTGTATTGTATTTATTCAGATATCTTGCCAGTTGTAAAGTTAAGCATTTTTATCTATGCTGCAAGCTGTAGTAATCAGTGGGCCGTATTTTCCGATCGGAGGTTTCCCGCATGCGGAGGCCTCCGATCTGGAAACATAGAAACATAGAAGATAGGAGCAGGAGTAAGCCATTCGGCCCTTCGAGCCTGCTCCGCCATTCAATGAGATCATGGCTGATCATTCAAATTCAGTACCCGGTCCCTGCCTTCTCCTCATATCCCTTGATCCCTTTAGCCTCAAGAAATATATCCAACGCTTTCTTGAATATATTTAATGAACTGGCCTCCACCGCCCTCTGTGGCAGAGAGTTCCACAGGTTCTCCACTCTCTGGGTGAAGAAATTCCTCCTCATTTCAGTCCTAAATGTCCTACCCCTTATCCTTAGACTATGACCCCTGGTTCTGGACTCCCCGACCATTGGGAACATCCTTCCAGCATCTAGTCTGTCCAGGCCTGACAGAATTTTATAGGTTTCGATGAGATCCCCTCTCAATCTTCTAAACTCCAGTGAGTATAAGCCAAATCGACACAATCTCTCCTCATACGTCATTCCTGCCATCCCAGGTATCAGCCTGGTGAATCTTCGCTGCACTCCTCCCACGGCAAGAACGTCCTCCCTCAGATAAGGCGACCAAAACTGCACACAATACTCAAGGTGCGGTCTCACCAAGGCCCTGTATAACTCATAGAGTCATAGAGTTTTACAGCACAGAAAGAGGCCCTTCGGCCCATCGTGTCTGCGCCGTCCATCAATCCCTGTCCAGTCTAATCCCATTTTCCAGCATTTGGTCCATAGCCTTGTATGCAATGGCATTTCAAGTGCTCATCCAAATGCTTCTTGAATGTTGTGAGGGTTCCTGCCTCTACCACCCTTTCAGGCAGAGAGTTCCAGATTCCAACCACCCTCTGGGTGAAAAAGTTCCTCCTCAAATCCCCTCTAAATCTCCTGCCCCTTACCTTGAATCTATGCCCCCTTGTTATTGACCCCCCTACTAAGGGGAAAAGTTCCTCTTTATCTGCCCTATCTATGCCCCTCATCATTTTGTACACCTCAATCAGGTCCCCCCTCAGCCTTCTTTGCTCCAATGAAAACAACCCCAGCCTGTTTAGTCTTTCTTCATAGCTGAGGCGCTCCATCCCAGGTAACATCCTGGTGAATCTTCTCTGCACCCTCTCTAAAGCAATCACATCCTTCCTATAGTGAGGCGACCAGAACTGCACACAGTACTCCAGCTGTGGCCTCACCAGCGTTTTGTACAGCTCCATCATAACCTCCCTGCTCTTATATTCTATGCCTCGGCTAATGAAGGCAAGTATCCCATATGCCTTTTTAACCACCTTATCTACCTGTTCCGCTGCCTTCAGGGATCTATGTACATGCACACCAAGGTCCCTCTGACCCTCTGTACTTCCTAGGGTCCTACCACTCATTGTGTACTCCCTTGCCTTATTTGTCCGTCCAAAATGCATCACCTCGCACTTTTCAGGGTTAAATTCCATTTGCCACTTTTCCGCCCATCTGACCAACTCGTTTATATCTTCCTGTAGCCTGAGGCTTTCCTCCTCACAATTTACCACCCCACCAACTGCAGCAAGACATCCTTGTTCCTGTACTCGAACCCTCTTGCTACGAAGGCCAACATACCATTTGCCTTCTTAACCGCCTGCTGCACCTGCATGCTTACCTTCAGCGACTGGTGCACAAGAACACCCAGGTCTCTTTGCACTTCCCCTTCTCCCAATCTATTGCCATTCAAATAATAATCTGCCTTCCTGTTTTTGCCACCAAAGTGGATAACCTCACATTTATCCACATTATAGTGCATTTGCCATGTTTCTGCCCAATCACCTAACCTGTCCAAATCGTACTGGAGTTTCATGTCATCCTCCTCGCAGCATACCCTCCCACCCAGCTTTGTGTCGTCTGCAAATTTGGAGATATTACATCCAATTCCCTCGTCCAGATCATTAATATATGTTGTGAACAGCTGTGGCCCTAGGACCGATCCTTGCGGTACCCCACTAGTCACTGCCTGCCACTCGGAAAATGACTCGTTTATTCCAACTCTTTGCTTTCTGTCCGCCAACCAGTTCTCTATCCAAGTCAATACCTTGCCCCCAATACCATGTGCCTCAATTTTGCACGCTAATCTCTTATGCGGGACCTTATCGAAAGCCTTCTGAAAGTCCAAATACACCACATCCACTGGTTCTCCCTTATCTATTTTACCAGTTGCATCCTCAAAAAATTCCAGTAGATTAGTCAAGCATGATTTACCTTTTGTAAATCCATGTTGACTTTGTCCGATCCTGTCACTGCTTTCCAAGTGCTCTGCTATTACATCTTTTATAATGGACTCTAGCATTTTCCCCACTACCGATGTCAGGCTTCGGTAATTCCCCGCTTTTTCTCTGCCACCTTTTTTGAATAGTGGGGTAACATTAGCTACCCTCCAATCCATGGTTACTATTCCAGAGTCAATCGAGTTCTGGAAGATGACCAGCAATGCATCTACTATTTCTAGGGCCACTTCCTTAAGTACCCTGGGATGTAGATTATCAGGCCCTGGGGATTTATCGGCCTTCAGTCCCATCAATTTTCCTAACACCATTTCCCTACAAATACTGATTTCTTTCAGTTCCACCCTTTCATCAGACCCTATGTTCCCCGGTATTTCTGGGAGGAAAAAATCTACGCACTTACCTGAGGGCTCCTGAGGTGTGTATAGTTCCGATCCTGGGCCTCTCCAACTCCAAGTGCGCAGGGCCTACGTATCCCAGGGGCGCAGGCGGTTCGCAGCATTCCTGGGATCACGTGGGCCATGGGGAGCGAATCAAAGAAGGGAATCTCCCTTCATACACTTGACAGATAGATCTGTCAAATATATGAATGGAGATCACCCCAAAAACACAGTAAAACATTAAATATTTTTTTTTAATCACATTTTTAAAATTAGTTGAAATTACAATAAATTAAATATTTTAAACAAAAATTTAATTTTTTGAAAATATTTAAAGTTTTTTACGGGGCTAAAAATAAACTTACCTTTTTTAAAAGTATTTTTATATGATAAATCAGTGAAAAAATATTTTTTTTTTTACTTTTTTCAACTCTTATCCTGGCTGCTTTTACCAGGCGTAAGGATTGTATGAACTATCCACCCGCAGAGGCCCTTCTCCTGGGCAGCCGAAGGATCTGCCAAGACCATTCTTAACAGATCAGAAAGGCCATTTTTACTTGTTTGAGAATCTAAATTTGGTGAATTATTTTATATGCAGTATTTGTAAGACATTTTAAGAACAAATGAAAGCACAAAATTGTGCCATCTACACATGCCGAGCCCATTCCCTCCACCGACATCATTGTGATCTGTATTTTAGTTTATTATTTCCTGCTGTCTTGCTTCATTATAGCTGGCTGCTAACTGTGCTGTAAACAGCTTTTGCAAATTAAGTGCAAATGGACCAGAATTATTTTCCTCTGAATTTCCTCCCAGTGTGAAAGTGAATGGCTGCTGCTTAGAGCCTCCTCACAAAACCCAAAGTGGGTTGGGAACCACCCGGCTGAGGGGCGTTATCGGAGAGCCAGTGTGCCTTCTACACTCCATAGCACAGCACATTAAACCTCTCATTTCCTTATTTTCATTTGGAATATTACCTGCATCTGTGTTTAAAGGGCCCACATTACCCATGACTACCCTTTTTCTTCTAATATAATTTTAAAACTTTTTGTGTTAATCTTGATAGCCCTCTCAAGTTTCTTTTAGTATTCCTTTTCCTGCAACACTGCTCTAATCACGAATGCTCTGAATACAACCAGACAAACAATGGCGGTAAAATTTCATTGAGTGATATTTTTTAGCACGCTGGTTAATATAGTCATTTAAAATTTCTATGAATGCTTTTTTAACAAAGTTATTTCTAGGTTTTGGTACAGCTAAATTAATGGGATGAGATAGACACTGACAATAACAAACTGGTCAAAACTGTTATCGGGTAAAACTACAGAAGTATAGTGGGAGGTGTTCAAAAAAAGTTTAGCTTAATACAGGACCAAGATATATCCGTAAGGAAATAAAACAGCCATGTTTGACAACAGAGGTGAACGATAACATAAAAAGAAAGGAAAGAGCACACAAAGGTATAAAGAATCGTGTAAATTCATGAAACTGGGATAGATATAAACAACAGCAAAGGAAGACAAAATAGATAGTAAGAACTGCAGAAAAAGGTTTAAGAAAATAAACTTGCAAGAGATATCAAGATTAACACATAAAGTTATTACAATTATATTAGAAGGAAAAGGGTAGTCAAGGGTAATGTGGGCCCTTTAAAAACAGATGCAGGTAATATTCCAAATGAAAATAAAGAAATGGCGACTTGTTGAATAATTATTTTGTGTCGGTCTTCACAGTAGAGGAAGAGGATAATATATCAGACATTCCAGGGAAATTAATAATGGCCCAGAAATTCTGGTCGGGGGCTTCCCGCAGGTGCAAGCCTCCGACCTGCACTTACCTAGCGCGCCGGCCGTTGTGCTGTGGGCCCCCGTGGGATTCCGATCCTGGGCCTGCTCCAGCTGCCGGCGCGCAGTGCTTGCGTATCCCAGGGGCGCAGTTAGTTCAAAGCATCCCCTGAGATCATATGGGCCATGGAGAGCCAATGGTAGCAGGGAATCTGTATTCATAGATTTGACAGGAAGACCTGTCAAATCTATGAATACAATTCAGCCCCAAAACATAACTAAAACTTCAAATAATTTTTTTTAATCACATTTTTAAAATAACTATATATTACATAAAATAACTATTTTAAACAATAATTAAAATTTTTGAAAAAATTAATACAGTTTCTAATGGGGCTAAAAACAAACTTACCTTTCCTTAAAATATTTAAAAATAATAAACCTGTGGAAAAAAATTTTTAATTTTACTTAATTCACCACTTACCTTGTTGGACATGAGTCTAGGTTCGGATCGGTCATGGCCCTGTGGTTAGCGAAGCGGGCCCAGGGGCCGTGTAGCCTGATCCTGCTCCTATTTCGTGTGTCTAATTCTGTTAGATGCAGGAGATGGTTCTGTGATAGTGGATTGGCAGTTAGGATCAGATCAGCCATGATCTTATTGAATGGTGGAGCAGGCTCGAGGGGCCGATTGGCCTACTCCTGCTCCTATTTCTTATGTTCTTATGTTATGTTCTTAAAAGCAGGCCTTGCGACTGTTTTTTATAAGTATAGCTGCTGGAGACTTAGCCTCCCAGAAAAACCTGGAAAAAACAACGGAAGTTCCAGGCGTACGCGCTGCCTCTCCGGCGCACGCGTTCGACCTGTGAACCCCTTCCTTTAAGGGAACAGAAGTTCCTGTTTCCCGCGCATGCGCAGTGCATGCACGAAACCGAAACCGGCACTTTCGTTGGGCCTACGCGTGAGTACCCAGCGCGTACTCACCCGTGGGAACCCGAATTTCTGGCCCATTGAATCAAGGATTGAAACTCACTAAAGTTAACATAAGCAAGAAAAGAGTATTAGAAAAATAATGGCACTAAAGATTGACAAATCCTCAGGACTGAAAGTTTCCACACCACAGTTTTAAAGGAAGTAGGTGAGGAAATTGCTGATGCTTTAGCCATAAGCTTGCAAAGCTCTCTCGGTTCACTAATTGTCCCTTTAGATTGGAAACTTGCAAATGTAACTCCATTATTTAAGAAAGGTGTTAGAAGAAACCATGAAGTTATAGATCTGTAAGTCTAATGTCTGCAGTGGGGAAGTTATTAGAATCTATAAGGACAGAGTGACTGAGCACTTAGAGAAATTTGAGCTGATTAGAGAGAGCCAACATGGATTTGTCCAACAAACCTAATTTAACTTTTTGAGGAAGTAACCAAAGTGGTAGAGAGGGGAATATCGATGGATGTAGTTTATGTGGACTTCCAGAAGGCATTCAATAAGGTTCCACATAAGAGACAGTTAGCTAAAATTAAAGTTCATGGAATTGAAGGCAAATTATTGACCTGCTTAGTAGATTGGTTAGGTGGTAGAAGATAGAGAGTGGGGATAATGGGTATGTACTTGAATTGGAAGGAAGTAACTAGTGGTGTCCCAGGATCTGTGCTGGGGCCTCAACTCTTTATTATATTTATTAATGACTTAGATAACACAATAGAGAGCCATATGTCCAAGTTTGCCGATGACACAAAGATTGGTGGCGTAGTAAGTAGTGTAGACGGGAGCATAACATCGCAAAGCGACGTTGATAGATTCAGTGAGTGAGCAAAACTGTGGCAGATGGATTTCAACACAGGTAAGTGTGAGGTCATCCATTTTGGATCAAAAAAGGATAGATCCGAGTATTATTTAAATGGTGAAAAGCTGGGAACAGTGGAGCTCCAAATTTAGGGGTCCATGTACAAAGATCACTAAAATGTAGTGGTCAGCAATGTTCCCTCTAATTTTTTTTCAAGTGCGGTCCTTCCAGCGGCAACAGCTTGTGAACGGCTTGTGCATGATCTCCCGATTGATGCGTGGCCACGCGCCCGCACACCTTAGGGGGAACATTGGTAATCAGGTACGAAAAATAATCACAAAGCCTAATGGAATGTTAGCCTTTATAACTAGAGGGCTAGAATATAAAGGGGAGGAAGTTTTGCTACAGCTGTACAAAGCCCTCGTTTGACCACATCAGGAGAACTGCACCTTAGAAAGGATATATTGGCCTTGGAATGGGGTGTAGTGCAGATTCTCCAGAATGACACTAGGGTCCAAGGGTTAGATTATGAGGAGAGATTACATAAACTAGGTTTACATAAATTATCCTCGCCCGAATCCATTCTTGTCTATCCAGTTGTAGCCAGAGAATCACCTGCAATGGCTTCTCTTCCCACTCCTGCATTGTTACCTCAGGTGTGCCCCAAGGGTCTACTTTTGGCCCCCTCCTATTTCGCATCTACATGCTGCCCCTCGGCAGCATCATCCGAAAACACAGCATCAGTTTCCACATGTACGCTGATGACACCCAGCTCTTCCTCACCACCATCTTTCACAAACCCTCCACTGTCTCTAAAATTGTCAAACTGCTTGCCCAACATCCAGTATTGGATGAGCAGAAATTTACTCCAACTAAATACTTGGAAGAACGAAGACATTGGCTAGAATTTTCTCCAGGTAGGCAAGTTGGGGGTGTGAGGTCTCTGAGGCGGGCAGGAATCCCGGGAGGAGGCCGGGATTCCTACAGACCCTGCCAACTTTAATTGCCTGTCTCTGCCCCTGCCTCAGCTCATCTGCTGCTGAAACCCTCATCCATGCTTTTGTTACCTCTAGACTTGACTATTCCAACACACTCCCGGCTGGCCTCCTACATTCTACCCTCCATAAACTTGAGGTCATCCAAAACTCGGCTGCCCATGCCTTAACTCGCACCAGGACCCATTCACCTATCACCCCTGTGCTCGCTGGCCTGCTTTGACTCCTAGTTAAGCAACACCTCGATTTATAAATTCTCATCCATGTTTTCAAATCCCTCCATGGCCTCGCCCTGCCCTATCTCTGTAAACTCCTCCAGCCCCACAATCCCCCCCTCTAATTCTGCCCTCTTTTGCATCCCCGATTTTAATTGGTGGCTGTGCCTTCTGTTGCCTAGGCACTAAGCTCTGGAATTCCCTCCCTAAACATCTCCACCTCTCTATCTCGCTTTCCTCCTTTAAGACGCTCCTTAAAACCTACCTCTTTGACCAAGCTTTTGGTCATCTGCCCTAATTTCTTCTTATGTGGCTCAGTGTCAAATTTTTGTCTTATTACACACCTGTGAAGTGCCTTAGGACATTTTACTACATTAACGGCACTATATAAATACACATAAACATAGAAACATAGAAACATAGAAGATAGGAGCAGGAGTAGGCCATTCGGCCCTTCGAGCCTGCTCCGCCATTCAATGTGATCATGGCTGATCATCCAATTCAGTACCCTGCCCCTGCCTTTTCCCCATATCCCTTGATCCCTTTAGCCTCAAGAAATATATCCAACTCTTTCTTGAATATATTTAATGAACTGGCCTCCACCGCCCTCTGTGGCAGAGAATTCCACAGGTTCACCACTCTCTGGGTGATGAAATTCATCCTCATTTCAGTCCTAAATGGCTTACCCCTTATCCTTAGACTATGACTCCTGGTTCTGGACTCCCAGGCCATCAGAAACATCCTTCCTGCATCTAGTCTGTCCAGACCTGACAGAATTTTATAGGTTTCGATGAGATCCCCTCTCAATCTTCTAAACTCCAGTGAGTATAAGCCCAATCGACACAATCTCTCCTCATACGTCATTCCTGCCATCCCAGGTATCAGCCTGGTGAATCTTCGCTGCACTCCCTCCATGGCAAGAACGTCCTTCCTCAGGTAAGGTGACCAAAACTGCACACAATACTCAAGGTGCGGTCTCACCAAGGCCCTGTACAACTGTAGCAAGACATCCTTGTTCCTGTACTCGAACCCTCTTGCTACGAAGGCCAACATACCATTTGCCTTCTTAACCGCCTGCTGCACCTGCATGCTTACCTTCAGCGACTGGTGCACAAGGACCCCCAGGTCTCTTTGCACTTCCCCTTCTCCCAATCTATTGCCATTCAATTGATAATCTGCCTTCCTGTTTTTGCCACCAAAGTGGATAACCTCACATTTATCCACATTATAGTGCATTTGCCATGTTTCTGCCCAATCACCCAACCTGTCCAAATCATACTGGAGTTTCCCTACATCCTCCTCGCAGCTTACCCTCCCGCCCAGCTTTGTGTCATCTGCAAATTTGGAGATATTACATCCATTTCCCTTGTCCAGATCATTAATATATATTGTGAACAGCTGGGGTCCTAGGACCGATCCTTGCGGTACCCCACTAGTCACTGCCTGCCACTCGGAAAACGACCCGTTTATTCCAACTCTTTGCTTTCTGTCCGCCAACCAGTTCTCTATCCAAGTCAATACCTTGCCCCCAATCCCATGTGCCTTAATTTTGCACGCTAATCTCTTGTGTGGAACCTTATCGAAAGCCTTCTGAAAGTCCAAATACACCACATCCACTGGTTCTCCCTTATCTATTTTACCAGTTACATCTTCAAAAAATTCCAGTAGATTAGTCAAGCATGATTTACCTTTTGTAAATCCATGTTGACCTTGTCCGATCCTGTCACTGCTATCCAAGTGCTCTGCTATTACATCTTTTATAATAGACTCTAGCATTTTCCCCACTACCGATGTCAGGCTTACTGGTCTATAATTCCCTGCTTTTTCTCTACCACCTTTTTTGAATAGTGGGGTAACATTAGCTACCCTCCAATCCATGGGTACCGTTCCAGAGTCTATCGAGTTCTGGAAGATGATCAGTAATGCATCTACTATCTCTAGGGCCACTTCCTTAAGTACCCTGGGATGTAGACCATCAGGCCCTGGGGATTTATCGGCCTTCAGTCCCATCAATTTTCCTAACACCATTTCCCTACAAATACTGATTTCTTTCAGTTCCACCCTTTCATCAGACCCTATGTTCCCCGGCATCTCTGGGAGGTTATTTGTGTCCTCCTTTGTGAAGACAGAACCAAAGTGTGCATTTAGTTGGTCTGCCATTTCCTTGTTTCCCATTATAAATTCCCCTGATTCTGACTGTAAGGGACCTACGCTTGACTTCACTAATCTTTTTCTCTTCACATATTTATAAAAGCTTTTACAGTCAGTTTTTATGTTCCCTGAAAGCTTACTCTCATATTCTATTTTCCCTTTCTTAATTAATCCCTTTGTCCTCCTTTGTTGACTCCTAAACTGCTCCCAATCCTCAGGATTATTGCTTTTTCTAGCCAATTTAAATGTTCTCTCCTTGGATCTTATGCTATCCCTAATTTCCCTTGTTAGCCACGGTTGAGTCACCTTTTTTGTTTTATTTTTACGCCAAACTGGGATGAACACATTCTGTAGCTCTTCCATTTGGTCTTTGAATGTTTGCCATTGCCTATCCACCATCAACCCTTTGAGCGCCATCCCCCACTCAATCCTACCCAACTCTCTCCTCAGACCATCGTAGTTTCCTTTATTTAAATTGAGGACCCTTGTCTCTGAGTCAACTACTTCATTCTCCATCTTAATGAAGAATTCGATCATATTATGATCGCTCTGACCCAAGGGGCCTCGTACAACAAGATTGCTAATTAATCCTTTCTCATTGCATAATACCCAGTCTAAGATGGCCTGATCTCTGGTTGGTTCCTCGACATATTGGTCCAGGAAACCATCCCGTAAACACTCCAGGAATTTCTCCTCCACAGTATTGTTACTAATTTGGTTGGCCCAATCTATATGTAAATTAAAGTCACCCATGATGACTGCTGTGCCCTTATTGCACGCTTCTTTAATTTCCCTTTTAATGCCATCCCCAACCTCCGCCTTACTGTTTGGAGGTCTATATACCACTCCCACTAATGTTTTTTTCCCCTTAATATTTCTCAATTCTACCCATACAGATTCCACATCATCAGAGCTAATATCCTTCATTACAATTGTATTAATCCCTTCTTTAACCAGTAATGCTACCCCACCTCCCTTTCCTTTTTGCCTATCTTTCCTGAATATCGAATACACCTGGATGTTGAGTTCCCAGTCTTGGCCATCTTTGAGCCACGTTTCTGTAATCCCAACCAAATCGTATTCATTTACCTCTATTTGCGCAGCCAATTCATCCACCTTATTACAAATGCTCCTCGCATTAAGGCACAAAGCCTTCAGGCTTGTTTTTTTAACGCTCTTAAACTTATTAGAATTATTATTTACTGTGGCCACATTTGATTTAAATCGTTGATTTCTCTGACTGCCACATTTGTTTTTCTGCTTCCTATCTTTTGCTTTTATCCCTGTTTTCCTTTCCTCTGTCTCCCTGCTCAGGTTCCCAACCCCCTGCCATTTTAGTTTAAACCCCCCTGAACAGTGCTAGCAAACCTCCCCGCAAGGATATTTGTCCCGCTCTGGTTCAGGTGCAACCCGTCCGACTTGTACAAGTCCCACCTTTCCCAGAAGCAGGCCCAGTGATCCAGGAAACTAAAGCCCTCCCTCCTGCACCAACTCATTAGCCACGCATTCATCTGCTCTATCCTCCTATTCCTATATTCACTAGCACATGGCACCGGGAGTAATCCAGAGATTACAACCTTTGAGGTCCTGCTCTTTAATCTGCTACCTAGCTCCCTAAATTCTTGTTGCAGGACCTCATCCCTCTTCCTACCTATGTCATTGGTCCCAATGTGATCCATTACCTCTGCCTGTTCACCCTCCATCTCCCACCGCCAGCAGCTCCACAACTCTGCTTATCTCCAGTGCCTCCTCCTCTGCTGAAGTCAGCAGTGTCGTGAGTGGAGGGGCACCACCAGTTCACTGCCTCCCCAGGGTGTTCTGTGTTCTCTTCTTCTGCAATGAGGGAAACAAGAGACCTTTGTTGTTGTTGTATCTCACTCAAAGGTCTCTTGTTTCCCTCATTGCAGAAGAAGAGAACACAGAACACCCTGGGGAGGCAGTGAACCAGTGGTGCCCCTCCACTCACGACACTGCTGACTTCAGCAGAGGAGGAGGCACTGGAGATAAGCAGAGTTGTGGAGCTGCTGGCGGTGGGAGATGGAGAGAGGGGGAGCTCCCAGCTACCTGATAACAGAATTAGATATCACACAGCCACATGGCATGCAACAGTCACTCATGTTGACTTGATGTCAACAGCCAGTGAAATATGATCATGTGCATAATGCTACCTTAAAACATTCTTATCAGAACAGTTCTAATTCATGTCTTTACTCTCCCACAGGCCCATCAAGTGTCCCCCCACCCCCACTGTCCAGCCAAAAGAGGAAGACGACTCTTCAGAGGAGGTCACGGACTCTGCGAGTGCATTGTCACCAGACCCATGCACATCCAGCACCAGCGCAGATACACACACGTTGGTGGGTCCAGTGAGAGAGAGTGTAGTGTTGTCACCTGGTGTCTCACAGATCACATGTGAGCAAGAGCAGATGGTGCAAACAGAGACAACAATGGAGAGTCCTCATCAGAGGGTGCAGGACGCTCCAAGCTCTGCTCAGCTGGGCGTAGATGCTGAACCTCGGGGTGTAAGGATTTCGCAATAATTTCAAAATTTCCTACAGTTCCAAAGACTGATTTTTGATTAAAAGAATACCTGGGTAATATATCTTTAATAATCCAGGGATCAAAATGGCCATCAGACCTCGTGGCAGAAGACAAAAGACATTGAAAAGGCAGCTTGTGTGTGTCTGTGAAAAAGTGGTAATCAAAGATGGCTGCCTGACCTCGTGTCAGGACACAGACTGTGGACATATGAAAAGGTAAGATCAAAGATGGCTGACTAAACTGCCAATCAAAGGCAGTTCAGGGAGTTCCCCTCCCTGCAGAGACAATCGACAGAAACTGCTACTATGTTTACACAAAGGATTAACCACTTGAGACTGCGGTTTCAGTTTGACCACAGGACAATGATTTTTGTTTACACTAACTTCCAAAGCTGTTTACTCAGCAATTATAGAAAGACATGCTTTTTTTCAAACCAAGACAGCTCCATTCAAACTCAGCATGATGAATGGGAATACATTCACAAACCCATCACGATAAATGGGTAATTCATCCAAACCCATCACAGACAATGGGGACAGTTTGGGTCCCTTTTGTTCAGCCCAGATGCACCTGGATTTGGGCAGGAAGGTTTCGGCCCCAATTGGGGTATAAGATAGCTTCTCAAGAAGCCATCTCTCTCTCTCCCTCTGCCGCCTCGCCTCCGTGCTCTGCCTACAGAAGAACAGCTCAGAAGCCTGCCTAAAGGAGTGGAATACCAGCAGTTTACTTTTAAATACTGGGGTATTTTCTACTTCGGGGCAGTGAAGATCATAGACCGCAGGGGGCACGGAGCAGGCGTTTTCATTGGTGAGCATACCTTTTCTGGACCATTACAAGGCAACTTAGAATAGGTATAGGGGTGGGAATTAAGGGGAATTTTGTTAGAACTGTAATTTTAGTTGATTTTCCCTCGTTGTGTCCATTCTCTCCTCCCCTATTTAAGTAACAGTGTTGCACTAGCAGAGATGTGCTGTAGTGAACACTGAGTTCTGTATTAAAAGTGCTGTATTTAAATAAAAGTGTTGCACTAAGCAGGGAAGTGCTGTAGTGAACATTAAGTGATTTGTAAGAAGTAAAGTGCTGTATTTGAGTAACAGTGTTGCACTAAGCAGAAAGGTGCTTCAGTGGACACTAAGTAGCTGTATTAAAGTGCTGTATTTAAGTAAAAGCCACTAAGCAGAGGTGCTGTAGTGAGCAAAGTGTACTGTATTAAAGGTGTGTTGCACTAGTTAAAGGTGCTGTATTTAAGTAAAGCCACTAAGCAAAAGAGTGCTGCAGCAAATGATAAGTGAACTGTGTTAAGTAAAAGTGCTGTACCAGGCATAGGTGTGTTGTATCAATTATTTTTAAGTTGTTTCTTTCTTTTGTTTCAATAAATACTGGTCTGTTTTGCACCCGAACCACGAGTCATGTTTTTCTGTCTACATCGCTACCGAATAAGTCCGGTGGTCAGAACCAGGAATAGGGCAGCGCTTCGAAACCGCACGGGGGTCCCTGGAGCAGCTCAGAGGCTTCTGA
The DNA here is from genome assembly GCF_052327205.1 of Somniosus microcephalus. Lineage (NCBI taxonomy): Eukaryota > Metazoa > Chordata > Chondrichthyes > Squaliformes > Somniosidae > Somniosus > Somniosus microcephalus. The sequence goes on along the minus strand of NC_140988.1, from coordinate 217,747,181 downwards.
CTGGCCAGAGACAATAACCCCAACCCCGCTTGTTTAATTCCTACAGGGGGCCATCGACAAAGCGGATGATTCTTGAGGAACAACAGAAAATGCGGGAGGCTCTGGCAGCTTTTCCAGCCGCAATGTGCTAGATTGTAGGGTGAATGGAGGTGTCCATCTTCAGCATGACCAGCATGATGTCACAGGCCATGGCTATGATGTGTTTGTCCATGGAAAGGGTGGCCACCTGCACGGAGCATCAAATGCGCCAGTTGAACGAGTGCATGCTTGCTGTGAACAACAGCTTGCAGACTGATTGCAGCCATATCCAGGCTGGATAAAAACCTAGACTTGGCCATTCATCACCCCACTGCTGTGCAGCAAGGTGCTCTCCAGCTCTGTGCTAGCAGGGAAGTGCGGGTGGCCCATGAGAGGGATGATGGTGAGAGGGGACATGGAAGTGGGGACTCTGCTCAAAGCGCTCACACTTCTCCCCAGTTGCCCCCCACCTCCTCAGTCAGAGCCCCACATGCTGCCTCGTATCCCAATGGCCGAGTCTACCCCTGCATGGGTTCAGGAGGAGCAGTCTTTGGCAGGGCCCGCACAGGCTTCAAAACCCAGAGGACATCCGCCAAATGTGTCGAAACAGTCAGAGCAGGGAAGTGAGCAGCCCGCCTCTACCTCTGCTGAAGCCACAGGGGTTACACGACGTAGGAGTTGTATGAAGAGAAAGATGACACAATTGACATGGGCGTGTTATAAAATGCCAGATGGTTAAGTTTCTGTTGAATTTATGAGCCACATAAATTATTTCTTTGCACCACTTTCCTGTCTTATCCATTTTTGCCTGCTGCCTGGCAAGTGGCCTTGTCAGTTGAAGTGAATGGTGAGACATTACTTAACCTCGAGCGATGGGTGTGTGTGACAAAAATGGTTTAGTCAATTTAGGATGGCTTTGTGGTGGTGGTGGGAGCGGGAAGTTGGTTCAGCATCTGGGTGCCATAGGGTGCTCTGATGCAATTTAACTAAATCCTGCCATTATCAGACCATCCTGGGCCTCCCGGGCAGCAATGAGCGCAGCTGCTGGTGCCATGTCCACCTCCTCCTCCTTCTCCTCTTCATGTTCCTCCTGCTCCTCCTCCTCATCCTTCTCCTCCAAAGAGGCTCTGCGCCTTGCTCCTCCTGCAGCTCCAATCCTCACTGCTGCGCTAAGTTGTGCAGAGTGCATCATTCCACGATCATTCCAGAGACCCTGGCTGGTGCGTATTAAAGAGCTTCTCCAGAACTGTCCAGGCATCTGAAGTGCCCCTTCAGCATCCTGATTGCTTGCTCTATTACACATCTCAGCGTCATCTGGCTTTGATTGTAGCACTCTTCAGCTTCATTGCTTGGCCTCTTCAAGGGTGTCATCAGCCATGTCTTCAATGGATATGACTTGTCTCCAAGCAGCCAGCCAGTAAGTCTGGCCGGAGGTGCAAAGAGGGTGGACTGGCGCAGGTTGAATGAATCATCACAGCTCCCTTGGGAACCTGGCACACACATGCATGATGATCTTTTTGTTGCAGACGAGCTGCACATCTCTGGAAGGAGTCTGAGGTGAAGACGTTGAGGGCCGTGGTGACTTTGAGAGCCACTGGTAACGCGTGTCCACCGGGTCCACTTGGCAGCAGGTCTTCTTCCAGCAGGCTGCAAATGTCTGCCACGGCCTGAGGCGATACCCTGATCCACCTGAGGCACTACTGTTCAGTCATGTCCAGGAAGCTGATATTCGTTCATGGGATCTGGGCATCGCTGGCAAGGTCAGCATTTATTGCCCATCCCTGATCCTCTGCTTATATACACTGTGTTGGGTTATCACCTTCTGCGAGCTGCACCCCTGTGCTCATCCCCTCTCTCCAGTGGAGCGGCAGGTCGGTAAGGAGAAGGCTGATGCTCCTGCTGGTGTTGCTGGTATTGTTGCTGCTGGGGCTCATCTTGAACCGAATCTCAGGTCCAAGGTAAAACAGCAAAAGCGGCACCCATGGTGATCTGGTAGATGCCAGGTAATGTGGAGATCAGAGGCATAATCCTCCAATGTAATGAGAGTGACTTCTGTAGTTGTAGAAATCACCTGCAAACTCCTGAAAGCAAACTCTCAGAACAAATGATGTCAGCAAGAGCCTGTCCCTTAGGCAAGGAAGCAGGTGTGAGGTCTGTGTATTTAAGTGATTTTGTATTAACTGTTAATTGTTCAACTCCCACAATGGCCCCTCTGCTCTTGCCTTGCTTTCATTGGCGAGGTTCAGCAAACCCAGGAATCCCGTGGACAGCCAGTAAAAGCTGTAACATTAGGTAAAAAAAGGCTGTTAATAGCCTCTTAATGAGCGCTAAGCTACTTTAATTATGTCAGCCACCTCTGGTGGCCTCTCATGCACTGCATCAGCAGGTTAAAGCTGGCTTCCTGACGCGCTGTCACTTTCAGCGCTTTTAACTGCCCACCCACTCGCAAATCCGCACACTCTTTAAACTAAAAATTCAGCCCATCTGTGTTAACTCTGGACTTGACTATTCCAACGTATTCCCACATTCCACCCTCCGTAAACTTGGTCAAAACCTACCTCTTTGTCCAAAACTCTACAGCCCATGTCCTAACTCGCACCAAGTCCCCTTCGCCCATCACCCCTGTGCTCGCTGACCTACATTGGCTCCCGGTTAAGCAACGCCTTGATTTTAAAATTCTCATCCTTGTTTTCAAATCCCTCCATGGCCTCGTCCCTCCCTACCTCTGTAATTGCCCCCAGCCCCAAACCCCCCGAGATATCTGCGCTCCTCCAACTCTGGCCTCTTGAGCTTCCCCGATTTTAATCACTCCATCATTGTCGGTCACGCCTTCCACTGCCCAGGCCCTAAGCTCGGAACTTCCCTCACTAAACATCTCCCTGTACCTCTCTTTCCTCCTTTAAGATGCTCCTTAAAACCTACCTGTCATCTACCCTAATATCTCCTTATGTGGCTCGGTGTCAGATTTTATTTGATAATGCTCCTGTGAAGCGCCTTGGGACATTTTGTTATGTAAATACAAGTTTTGGCTGTTGTTGTACTTCCTGGAATATTGAAGGTCAAGAGGTGATTTGATTAAGGGTTTTAGGATTTTGAAAAGAATTGAAGGCATAGATAGAAACTTTTTCCACTGATGGGGGAGCCTAGGACAAAGGGACATAACCTTAAAATCAGAGCTCGGTCATTCAGGAGAGATGTTAGGAAACACTTCTTCACACAAATAATGTAGAACTCTGCCCCCACAAAAATCAGTACATGCTAGCTCAATCAATAATTTTAAATCTGTGATCAATAGATTGCTGCTATGCAAGGGTAGTAAGGAATAAGGAGCCAAGGCGGGTGGATGGAGTTAGGATACAGATCATCCATCATCTCATTGAATAGCGGAACACGCTCAAGGGGCCGAATGGCACAAAGAAGTGTACTAAGCTACAAAAAAGTTTACTAAGAATAAAAGTGGGCGGTACACCCGGCATCAACCTAGGTACTGGACACGACAATGGCACACGAAGCCCAGTTGACCCTGCAAAGTCCTCCTTACTAACATCTGGAGACTTGTGCTAAAATTGGGAGAGCAGTCCCACAGACTAGTCAACAACCTAACATAGTTATACTCACAGAATGATACCTTTCAACCAACGTCCAAGACACCTCCATTACCATCCCTGGGTATGTCCTGTCCCACCGGCAGAACAGGCCCACCAGAGGAGGCGGCACAGTTGTATACAGTCAGGAGGGAGTCCTCAGCATTGACTCCGGACCCCATGAAGTCTCATGGCATCAGGTCAAACATGCCAAGGAAACCGTCTGCAGATTACCACCTACCACTCTCCCTCAGCTGATGAATCAGTACCCCTCCATGTTGATCACCACTTGGAAGAAGTACTGAGAGCAGCAAGGACACAGAATGTACTCTGGGTGGGGGACTTCAATGTCCATCACCAAGAGTTCCTCGGTAGCACCACTACTGACTGAGCTGGCAAAGTCCTGAAGGACATAGCTGCCATGACTGTGCCTGCGGCAGGCCCAACCATCTTCAGCTGCTTCATCAATGACCTTCCTTCCAACATAAGGTCAGAAATGGGGATGTTCGCTGATGACTGCACAATGTTCAGCACCATTCACAACTCCTCAGATATTGAAGCAGTCCATGCCCGCATACAGCAAGACCTGGACGACGTTCAGGCTTGGGTTGATAAGTGTTAGGTAACATTCGCACCACACAAGTGCCAGGTAATGACTATCTCCAACAAGCGAGAGTCTAACCACCTCCCCTTGACATTCAACGGCATTACCATCGCTGAATCCCCCACCATCAACATCCTCGGGGTCACCATTGACCAGAAATTGAATTGAACCAGCCACATAAATACTGTGGCTACAAGAGCAGGTCAGAGGCTAGGTATTCTGCAGCGAGTGTCTCACCTCCTGACTCCCCAAGGCCGTTCCACCATCCAAAAGGCACAAGTAAGGAATGTGATGGAATACTCTCCACTTGCCTGGATGAGTGCAGCTCCAATAACATTCAAGAAGCTCGATACCATCCAGGACAAAGCAGCCCGCTTGATTGGTACCCCATCCACCACCATTAAATATTTGATTTTTAGATGACATTTATGTTTAAATTCATCCTTTAATTCCGAAAGAACCACAAGTAAACCTGGTACTGTAATAAGTTAAATAAATAAATTTTACTTCACTTTAACTTTTTTTTTAATTGAGCAAATACTTAAGCAAGAGTGGGATCGCCATGTCAAATCTTCAAATTTTGCTGACCCCATGGGCTGAAGTTCAAGGCAGGCCAGTCCAACAGAATCCTGGCCAGTGGCATTTCTTTGTAAAATGTTTCAGATCCTTTAGAGATTTCTCTGTCAATATTGAACACATGAAGCAGCTGGAGGTATCCGTTTAAATAATATATATTCATTTTCAGTATAAAAATAGCAATGACAAATATCTACCTCAGCAGCTGGAAATCTCAGCATCGTGTTGATGAAAGTTTGAGTGTTTTTATCTAATGAAGCTGTCTATAAATGTTGATGTAAATTCAGAAGTTTGTATGACAAACACAGCTTTCGCTGACTACGTATATTGGCCCAAAATTAGCGATCGGAGGCTTCCAACCTGTAAAAAATCTACAAATTTACCTGGTGGTCCGGGAGGTACAGAAACTCGCGGTCCGGGCCTCTCTGGGTATGCGCGGGCAGAGGCCCACGTATCTCAGGGGCGCAGGTGGTTCGCAAGTGCCCCTGGAATCACATGGACTGGCCCAACCAATAAAAGAAGGGATTCCCCATTCATACTTATGGGAGTTTCTTACGTACGGAATCCCCATAAGTATGAATGGGGATCACTTAAAAAATACACGAACACATGAAATAAATTTAAAAAAAATACATATTTAAAATTAATTTAAATGCCATTTAATTAAATATTTTAAACAAAATTAAATTTAAAAAAAAATGTATGGGGGAGAAATTGAGTTGCGCTCCCTTTGGAGCGGTAATGTTTTTAGCGCCCCCGCGGCCAAAATTCATCGGTAGCCCCCTAAGAGGGAAACGGGGCGCTACTAAAAGCACCCTGCCTCCCTCTTGGGGCGCAGCGAGTGAACATCACAGCACTACGTGGCACTGCGGCACGTCACTCCACGGTACTGCAGGCCTTCCTCCCCTTCTTAAAGGGGAGGGGCCTTGCACAGCGCAAACTGGGGCCCAGCTAGGCCACCAGGGATTGGAGTGTCAGCACTCTGCGGTTGGGGTGGGTGGGGCTAAAGAGGAGGCCGGGGATGGCAACGGGGGCAGGTGCTGGCAGGCGGCCAGCAACAAAAATGGCCGCCCGGCACCTCGCCTTTAATTAGCGCCGCCCCGGCCACAGGTAGGCTCCCCTGACCCCATAGGAGATAGTGTCCGGCGGTAAATCAGGGGGCGCTACCGAAGTTCGCGGCCGGGGCGTGAGCAGAGCGCGGCACATGGCGATGACGTCATCACGGGAGGCATTGGCGGCGCCGCGCCTGAGCGCTCGTTGCTTTGCGCCCCATTAGCGCCCTCTTAGGGTGCTAATGGGAGGCACAAAGCAACCGAATTTTTCCCTCTATATGTTTTAACGGGGCTTAAAATAAACTTACCTTATTGGACAGGGTTTTTAATGTATAAATGAGTGATAACATTTTATTTTTCTATTTTTTAAAACTCTTATGCTGGTAAAAGCAGGCCTTACACCTGCTTTTACCAGGCGTAAGAATTTCACAGGCATTCAGCGGGCAGAAGTTGTGCAAATAGCGCCACTCTCCACCCGCAGAGGCACTTCTCCCGGGGATGTGGAGGATCTGTCAAGAAGATTCTTGACAGATCGCAAGTTCTGGGTTTTAGCGCATGTGCTTCGCATACCTAAATCCGGAACTTGCGTGGCCCCTCTGGGTGCCTACACACCTCGTACGCACCCATAGTGGTCGCAAAATATGGCCCAGTGTCTCTAATATTTCAACTCTTCTGCAGTTTAGGGAACTGGCTTGTGCACACTTCCCTTTCATGTCTGGGAGTTTATTTGAACCCAGTGTTGACTGATGGGAAGAAAGTGTCCTCTTTCAATTGGGGGTAAGCATCTATGTGAAATTAGTTTGGTCACCCTCAACCTAGCTCCTAGTAGGAGAACCTAAAAACGGCATAAATAGAGCACAAGTTGAAACTAAATTAGCAATCTGACTTAAAGAGCTCCTAAGCATGTCAGGTGAAAGAGGTGGAACTTATCAAATTCATGAAGTAGTTGGGGTGTTCCTCTGAGGGTTGGGGTCAAAGCACATTATGGGGTAAAGCAGAAGAAGTGCTATTCTGTGGCGGAGCCACTAAGGGACTCCAATCAATTGTATATAATTCCCTTTAGTAATATGTTAGCTACAGCCTGAGTCTGTATCTTTGTTTTCACTGTTTACATGTACAGAGCGCGATCACTTTAATAGCGCGGGTAAACGTGATGACGTCACGCCGTTCATCACGTGATCCCCCACCAGCGGGAAAAACATGATGACGTCATGACGTCAGCCACGGGACCGCCCAAGCAGTCCTCGTGGAGCCTCCGAACTGACTAGACCTATATTCTATGTTCTCCTGTAATTATCCGTTAAACTCTGTTAGTTTTCATTAAACCTCATTTATTTGATCGCCTGAGTGGACCTCAGTCTTTTGGATAAGAACTAGACATTCCTACATTGGTGACCACGACTTTTGCGAACGGTTTTCGCAGAAGTTACTGAACATGGAAACGAACGCCATTGCTTTGAAGCTACCACAGTTTTGGGAGCAACAGCCAGCCACGTGGTTCATCCAGGCTGAAGCCCAGTTCACAATCAGGAACATCGTTGCGGATCAGACCCGTTACTATTACGTGGTCTCCGCCCTTGACAGCGCCACAGCCTCGCGGATCGTCAGCCTGCTTGGTAATCCACCAGAAGATCGCAAGTATGAAACGATAAAGGCGCGGTTGTTACAGGTCTTCGGGCTCACGAAGTCGGAGTGCGCCCACCGGCTGCTCGCTATGCTCGGCCTCGGGGACTCCAAGCCGTCCGAGCTCATGAGCCAAATGCTCACGCTCCTGGGCTCCGAACCGGAATGCTTCCTCTTCAGGGAGCTATTCCTCAGCCAGCTACCGGAGCAAATTCAGGCTGCCCTAGCCAGGTCGGAAGTCACAGACTGCGCAGAGCTGGCTGCCGAAGCGGACAAGATTTTCGTGGTGACACAGCAGTACTGCGCTGCCGCGAGGCGCCCATCCCCCACAGACGCTGCTCCAGCCCCTCAACCTGCGGGGTTGTGCTCCTACCACACCTGTTTTGGCGCGAAAGCAAGATGCTGCCGCCCTCCCTGCAGCTTTTCGCTCAAAAAAAATACAACAGCAACCCTGTCAAAAGAGGACCGGTTATAACGAGCGCCCCGCGGCTGCGATGGCAATCGGTAATTCGGGAAAACTCTTCATCACCGACTCCCTATCTGGTCGACGTTTCCTCTGCGACACCGGGCGCAGTGTAGCATCCTACCCGCATCAGATCTTTATATACAAGCCAGGGGGCACGGCCTCTCCCTCGAGGTGGCTAATGGCGGGGCCATTCGGACCTTCAGAAGACGGCGGGTCCAGGTGTGCTTCGGCGGCCAGCAGTTTTACTGGGATTTCATCACAGCCAAAGTCTCTCAAGCTATCCTCGATGCAGATTTTTTGTGCGCCAACGGCCTCCTGGTGGATGTAAGGCACCGCCGGTTGGTCAATGCGGCCACTTTTCACTCCATCCCGTGCCACCGCAGTAAGGCCATGTCGCGCACTGTCTCCTGCGCGTCCCCACCTCCGGATGACTTCACTCGCCTCCTTGGAGATTTCCCAGACCTCACCAAACCCACTTTCTCTTCCACAGCCACGAAACATGGTGTTGAACATCACATCACCACTACTGGCTCCCCGGTCTACGCACGGGCCCGGCGCCTCGAACCTGGCAAGCTCGCAGCTGCGAAAGCGGAGTTCGACACGATGGAGCGGCTAGGGATTATTCGCCGGTCGAATAGTCCCTGGTCTTCGCCTCTCCACAGTGTTCCAAAACCTGGTGGCGGATGGCAGCCTTGCGGCGACTACCGACAACTGAATGACGCCACTATTCCTGATCGGTACCCGATCCCTCATATTCAGGATTTCTCTGCCCATTTGGCGGGAAATACCATTTTTTCAAAAGTCGACCTTGCCCGTGGCTACCACCAGGTCCCCGTGCACCCGCAAGACGTCCCGAAAACTGCAGTCATCACCCCATTCGACCTGTTTGAATTTCTGCGGATGCTGTTTGAATTGAAGAACGCTGCACAGGTTTTCCAGCACTTGATGGACTCCGTGCTTCGGGATCTCAAGTTTCTATTCGTCTACCGCGACGACATCCTCATCGCCAGCCCTAATAAAGAGGAGCACATCTGCCATTTACGCACCCTCTTTAGACGCCTCAGTCAACACGGCTTGATCATCAACCCGGCCAAGTGCCAGTTCGGCCTGCAGCAGATTGATTTCTTAGGCCATCACATCACATCGGACGGCGCAATTCCCCTGCAAATGAAGGTGGAGGCAGTTACTTCTTTCCCGCGCCCGCAGACCGTCAGAGCCCTGCAGGAGTTCCTTGGGATGGTAAATTTTTATCACCGGTTCGTCCCTAATGCAGCTCTGCTCATGCAGCCCCTTTACGAGGCCCTCAAGGGCAAGTCCGGCAAGGATCCGCTTAGCAGGACAGTCGACATAGACCGGGCGTTCGTCGACACAAAAGGCGCCTTAGCCAACGCAACCATGCTGGTGCACCCGCTGCCACCGACGCGTCAGACCCCAATAAGCACATCAAGAAAATCACCAAAAATATAAATCAAAAATTCCTTGGAATTCAAATACAATATTCTGACAATCAAAATATTGGCCTATAAATTCTATCGCAGCAGTAAACAGATGCGCAGGAGGCGGGGCGAGCGCTGCACGTACCTGTTCATATGGGCGCAAGGGCCACGTGAAATTAGTCCTGCCAGCTCATTATATTGAGTCAAATGTGCAGCCAGCGCTACCCATGCTATTCATTGGCTGTGTGCCTGTTGGGGACAGGAAATCCGGCCTCACTGATGGCACTTCAAGTCAGCCAGCCCCTCTGAAAGAGGAGGTGCACTGTAGCTGCAGACAGCAGGGAAATATTGTGAAAGGTCAACAATTGCTGGAAGAGATACATGTAAGGCACCAGGTTCTCTGATGCAGCATTGGAGGCCCTTGTCCAGGCTGTCGACGGGTGAAGGGAAATCCTGCTCTCCCGGGGGAGGGGGGCAGAAAGCCCCCAGGCAACACCTCCACTGCCAGTGGGAAGAGGTTTTAGAGGAGGTTAATGCCAGGAGCTTAGCTGCAATGTAGGGAAAAATGAATGACCTCAGCGGATTTGCTAAGGTTAAAATCTTACCTCTCATCTCAATTACTCTCGACTCACACCTCCACCACCTCCAGCCTCACGACCCACAATACTCCCCTCACCTGCTTCCCTTCACTCTCCTACAAACACTGCACCGCACTTCTCTCCATCCCCTTCTGTTGCTACTCACACACTCTGCACCTACTATCACCACTATTACAACCCTCACTTCTTCACACCTTACATGTTTCACACAACATACATACTGTGTATAGATTTAATTGTATGAGATGTAATTTGCTTGTAACTGCCAAATTACAAGCTCTGATTTCTAAATACTGCAAGGTACTGATTTGACCCGAAGAGCTTTCTGCTAGGGCCTTGGTCCCAGCCCAATTCAGGTGCAACCCATCCCGATGGTACAGCTCCCTCCTGTCCCAGTACTGGTGCCAGTGTCCCATGAAATGGATCCTCTCCTTCCCACACCACTCCTTTAGACACGTGTGCACCTTCCTGATCTGTTTGTCTCTATGCCAATTAGCATGTGGCTCAGGTAATACTCCTGAGATTACCACACTTGAGGTCCTGCTTTTTAATTTAGCTCCTAACGCCTGATACTCCCTCAGCAAAACCTGCTCCCTTTTCTTCCCTATGTTATTGGTTCTGACATGGACCATGACAACTGGATCTTCCCCACCCCTTTCCAAATTCCTTTCCAGCCGCATTGAGATATCCCTGACCCTGGCATCAGGTAGACAACACAACCTTCGGGATTCATCTCTGGAAATCCATAAAGACAACATCCATAAACTGTTCACCATGTACGTAACTTCCTCAAAAAAATGAACTAGATTAGTCAGACATGACCGGCCCTTCACAAATCCATGCTGACTCGCATTTTTCAGCTCATACCTCTTCAAGCACTCATTTGCCCTGTGCCTGACGATAGATTCAGGTGATTGCCCCACAACTGTCATTACATTGACAGGTTTGTAGTTTCCTGATTTCTCCCTTCCTCTTTTCTTAAATAATGGAGTGACATTTGTAGTTTTCCAAGCAGCCTATACATACTTTAAAAGGAAATTCAAAATTTATTTGAAAAGGAAGCATATAAAAAAAAACGAGGCAAGGGCTCCAGTTGATGAGTTTGCACCAGCACAGGTGTCGTGAGCTGATTGACCTCCTTTTGTACTGAAATTTCTATCATTCTAAAGATCAGGCCTAGTTACTGGATCTACTGCAGTGCCTGTGTATTCAGCTCGCACCGAAGAATAGATTTTACAAAGTAGTTCTCCCAGCACAGTACTTCACACAATAAGGATACATTTTGGGAATTCAATGGTGGATGTCTGCCTGCCCTACCTGATTTTCTGTCTATTCATTTTAACGTTAGATTGAGTTCATATGGAAATAAAAATCGGGAGAGGTGGAAATGGGCTGCCGATTCGCTATCACTCATTTTATACTATCACACAAAGTCAAAATTACCCCCATACAGAGTTAAAATAAGATACAATAGGGTGTTTCTGCAGGCTGAAAAGAATACACACGTCCACTTGATGGACAATGGCCCATTTTATGGGAATTAATATTTATCTGTAGATTGTTCCTGTATAGCAAAAGGTGTTTTGATAAGTTAATGTCTGTTAACTGCAGAGTCTTAGCACTATTCTGCCCAGCAGTGTCCCTGACAGCTTCTGGATAAATGTTAATTCCCTGTAATCACAGGCTATTCAAAGTGATTAGAACAAATCAATGAGCTTCCCAGGAAGGGGTAAAATCATTTAGTTCAAATACAAGGATCCTGTGATTGGCTGATCAATGAATAATACCGTTTTTAATGCCCTTTGTTCTGGAATATCTTCTAAGGAGCTTAGAGCTATATCTTGTGTAGTACAAGTATTGCACAAAGACTGTAGTTAGCCTGAAGCCAATGGAGATACAGGCAGGTCAGAAACGACATGATAGTGAACAGACATATAGGCCGCAAATTTAATTGAGGGGGTGGCTTGGAGTCGGGTTGCTGGTGGGTGGGGTCCGGACCCGCTGTCGGCTGCAGCCACTCCCGAGTTGAAAGTTTAATTTAATTGGTCCCTTAAGTGCAGTGGTGTGTGCTGGCCGGTCCAATGACTGGGATCGGGTCTGTTAGTCGCCTCTGATGACGTCATTGGTGCAGATCTTTTTAAGGGTCCCATGCAACTTCAGCCTTTCATTTCTTGATTCTGCTGGTGTCTGAATGTGCCAAGGCCACCATGAGTGCTTCCGAACCGAAGGCTGCTCCACGCTTCACTGAGGACTCCCTCCAAGCTCTTGTGGCGGGAGTAAGAGGGCGCAGGGAGATTCTGTTATCTCCCGATGGCCGGAGGAAGCCTTCTCAGCAAACCAAGGCGGCCTGGCTGCACATTGCTGAGGAGGTAAGTGCTAGGTCCTTATGCTCACACACCTGGGTCCAGTGCTGAGTAATGTTCAATGATCTTCTGCGATCAGCAAAAGTGAGTATCCCATCACACTTACCTTCAATCTGCTTCCCTTCTCTTCTCATCACCAGCACTGTGCTTTGTAAGCCTGCTCCTCCACATCCCACCTTACCCTTACTTCCCTTGCACCATTACCTATCCATTTCTCTCTTTGTATTGAATCACTTCACCATCCTGCTATGCACCCCTTATACTCGCTCTCACTGTTATGTATTGACAACAACTAACAATACACAGGGAGCTAGCTTCCTCTTGGCACCTCACTTCATCTTCGTCTCCCTCTAACCTTCTATGTTATGGATTCTTCACAGTCACTCCATCAATCTCGTTGAAACTCCACTTGTGTCCCTCCTTGCAGGAAAAGATAGCCCACAATAAGAGGGAGAGCACAAAGATAAGAGGAGGGCCACCATCCATCGCTACATTGACAAGTGCCGAGGAGGCTGCGCATGAGCTCGTTTGAGGTGGCGAGGAGCTGGAAGTGGGGGGATGGAGAGACGGGCGCACTCGACGAAGCTGGTGACAGGATAGAGTTTCATCTCTCTCATTTAGATTTCATGATTGACTGCAATGGCATATGATGTTCACAGAGATTCACTTTGTATCATCTGCGCAATAGAATGTGTCTGCTACCTAAATATCAGATGTCTAACGCATGCATTTACTCTCCCACAGGACCATCGAGCGCCCCCCTCCCCACTGTCCAGGAGGAAGAGCCGGACGACTCCTCAGAGGAACCTGCAGCCTCTGAGGGAGCAGCGTTATCAGGACTCAGCGCACTCAGCACCAGCGCAGAAACGCACAGGTCGGCGGGGCCCTCGCGACATAGAGTAGTGTTGTCACTTGGTGTATTACAGCTCACAAGTGAGCATCAGCAGATGGTGGAGACAGCGACAGCAGTGGACAGTCCTCGTCGGAGGCCACAGGATGCTCCTAGCTCTGCTCAGCTGCATGCAGACGCTGTGCCTCTGGGGCCATCCAGAAAGAGAGCAGTGCTGGAACTTCAGCAACAAGTGCAGGAGTCTCTGACAGGTTTTGCAGCCACAGTAACTGTGAGTGTGGAGAGAATGGAGGAGTCCATCTCAAACATGAGCACTGCCTTGGCGGAGGCAATGGCACATGAACGTGCTGCCATGGAGAGGGTGGCAACCTCCTTGGAGGACATAAGTTGCCAGACCCAACAGATCATGGTGACTCTTCTAATAGATGGTCTGCTATGGAGGATAGATGGGCATCTATTGAGGAGAGACACCAGGGGTACAAGAACGTCCCCGGTATGAGGATTGTCAGTACTGAGATGGGTCCTCATGGCCCCACTGATGTGCAGCAAGGTGCTATCCAGCCACTTGCTAGCACTGAAGTGCGGGTGACTCATGAGAGCGATGTTGGTGGCCGACAACCAGGAAGTGTGGGCTCCTCTTCAAGCGCTCACATGACCATGCCACTGCGGAGCCCTCGGTCAGAGCCCCATAGTCCTCACCCAACTGAGATGGCCGTTTCAGCCCCTGCACAGCCGCAGGAAGAGCAGACTGTTGCAGAGCACCGCCCCCCGCCCCCCCCAGGCTCCCAAACCCAGAGGGCGTCTGCCAAAGGCGTCTAAGCAGGCGCAGCATCAAATGAGCAAGGAACCTCTACATCTGCTGCAGCCACAGGGGAAGCACTACATAGAAGCACACGTAAGAGGAAGATAAAGCACAAATAATCACAAGGGTAGTCACTTGGGTGTTTTGTTCTGTTGTCTTTTGTTCTGTTTTATATTTGCAATTGTCATCCTTTTGTGAATGTATTAAATAAAAGTGATGGCAAAGAGTTGAAGTTCTGGCCTATGTGTTCTGGGAAATGGAAGTTGCACATTGAGGGCTCAGGGCATCTTGCATTTGTAATGATGGTGCTGAGAGTGATAGGAAACAACCGTTTATTGGAGAGATGATGTATGGCATTTTAGGAAGGTCGTCCACACATTCATAGCCATATGCTAGCCACCTGAGCTTGAAGACTAAGCTTACGTGAATCTGGCATGGATGAGTGCACCAATGAGCTCAAGGGCTGCTGCATTGGTCACATCCAGACCCGCAAGGCGTGCCTCCTCCTCCTCCTCCTTGTCCTCCTCTTCTTCTGAGGATGCTCTGCGCTGAACCACTTGTTCCTCAGGGAGAGCTAAGCCACGCTGCTGTGCGATGTTGTGCAGGGCACAGCAGACCACGATGATTCTGGACACCGTGGCTGGTGCGCACTGCAGGGCTCCACCAGATCTGTTGAGGCATCCGAACCGCATTTTGAGAAAGCTGATTGTTTGCTCTATGATAATTCTGGTGGCAATGTGGCTCACATTTGTACTACTCCTCAGCCTCATTTGATGGCCTCCTCATCGGTGTCATGAGCCACTTTTCCAGGGGATAGCCCTTGTCGCCAAGTAGCCTTCCGGAAAGTTGGGTTGGCGGATTGAAGAGCTGAGGCACAGTAGACTGCCGCAGGATGAAGCAGTCATGGCAACTGCCAGGGTACTTGGCGCAAACATGCATAATGATCTTCCTGTGGTTACACACCAGCTGGACGTTAAAGGAGTGGAAGCCCTTGCGGTTGACAAATACAGCTGTGTTGTGATGGGGTGCCCTAAAGGCCACATGTGTGCAGTCTATGATGCCTTGCATCCTTGGGAAGCCTGCCATATTTGCAAAGCCAACTGCACGCGCAGTTACACTTGCTTCATCCGTGGAGAAATGGATGTAATTGTGCACCTTTGCAAAGAGGGCATCGGTAACCTACGTGATGCAGGCATGTGCGGCCGACTGGAAGATTCCACTGATGTCTGCAGCTGATCCCTGAATGGAGCCCGAAGCAAAATTGAGTGTGGTGGTGACTTTGACAGCCACTGGTAAGGAGTGTCCACCCACTCCTCTGGGCTCCAGGTGTTGGTGCAGCATTGCACAGATGTCAGCGACTACATCTCGCGGAAGTCTCAGCCTCCTTTGGCACTGCTGCTCACTCATGTTGAGGAAGCTCATCCTCGGCCTGTAAACCCTGTGTTGGGGGTATCTCCTGTGGTGAGGTGCAGCTCTGCACTGACGCCCTCTGCCCTGTGCAGCATCAGGAGGCTGAGGAGAAGGTTGGCGCTCCTGCTGTTGGTGCTGCTGCTGTGCCTGGTTGCGGTGCTGCCGCGGCTGCTGTTCCTCCGAATCTGCAACCTGGATGAGAGGATATAAATGGTTCCCATACCACTGGTATATAGCTCAGTCGAGGAATGGAGGTTGTTTGCGCTCAGACAAAGTGGCCAGAGGGTCTTCCAAGGACCTCACACAGCAGATGGATTTCAGCCTCAACACACAAGATTAGTTGAGCTGCAAAATGTCTCCCAAACCTCAAAGCACTAAGTAGTGGCCTGTGAAAGAATGAGAGATCGCAGGACCACAGCTGCCAACAATTCAGGTCCTCGCTCAACCCGGCTCGATTCACCTGACGTGTTTTTCTGAAGGTGGGCAGCATGCTGAAAAACCTCCAAAATCAGATCAGCCCTTTAAAATAGGATTATCCTGCCAGTTAATGACCTGTTAACTGCCTTAACAACCTGTCCTGCCGTTTGGTGTCAGGTCAGTTCGGGAGTGGCTGACCCGACACTTCCCAAAGTCACATGGAGGCGGGATGGAGGCGGGTTCGCAGCCCGCCCCCAATTTCTACGATTTTCACTACAGACCCGCCTCCAAACCCGCTCTCTCAGCGCAATTAAATTCGTGGCCATAAAGTCCATGCTTCAAGTAGCAGTTTTTAATGAAGCCTTAGTGCAGGAGAAGCACCTTTGTTATTTTGATGCCGAGAAGATTAGTAAAGTTTGCAATTACTACTGTTTGTGCTGAGTCTATTCATTTACTTATTTAATGATTAATAAATTTGTCCAGTGGTTTATAGCCTGAGCCATAGTCTGATAGTGTGTATATTCTGTTTACTGAAGGCAAGGAGATCAAATGGTAGGATGTGATATATTCCAGTGACATGGATTCTCTGCTTAACCACTAGGGCCCAATATTTACAGGGATGGGATTTCCAAGCGACAGGGGGGAGTTCTGTTTTTAACTTCACTGCGTGCGTGTTTTTTTTGACAGATTCCCAGCCCCCAAACCAGGCTTTGCTCCCCCCAGAAGATGTCGCAGCCCAGGAGCAGGTAGCTATCCTGCTGCTCGGGATAGAGATGGGGGTTGGGGTTTGGGTACAGTGTAGCTTAGAGGGTCAGGGGGTGATCGCGGAGGTTTGGAGAGTGATTGGGGGCAGAGATGGGGGGTCGGAGGGGGTTGGTGATCACGCGGGGGGGTGTCGGTGATCGCAGGGGAGGTTTGTGATCGCGGGGAGGTGTCCAATCGCATGGCGTGGGAAATAGGGTTGCTTGGGGGCTGGGGTAGGTGATGGTGCGGGGAAGCACTCCTGCTTCTCCTGGTCCACAAACAGTGCTGGAAAAGCACTTTCCTATTCCATGCAGCAGCCCTTGCCTTCCTTTAGCTGCTGGTTTTCTGGAGGCCCGGGGAAGCCAGCCGGCCAGTATTAAAGCTGGAAGAGAGATAAAACCTGTGGCACGCTGCCTCACTAAAATATTTACATGAGCGACCCGCCTCTTGGGAGCAGATTGGTCCCCCACCTCCGTTAAAACTGGATGTGGGCGGGTTCGAGGAGGGTTGAGTTCCTGTTTCAAATTTTTTACATTTTAGCTTCCCACCTGGCCCAAACTCACCTGTTTCTGGGGTTTTAAGTTACCCTCTAATAGTTCTCACTACATTTACCTAGATATTGGGAAGGTAAGGGCAAATTCTGGCTCTTAGGGGATACAGGGTCACTTAAGGTGTTGGCCAGTGACCCAGAACCCAAGGAAAATATCTAGTGTAAAAAGTCCAAAATGTAATACGTTAAGTGTATTTCAATTACAATATTTAGGGGAATGCAAGAACAGACCAGTTGCTGTAGTAACAGTGCCATGATAACTGTGGAGAAATCTGGACCTAGTTGAACAACAACAACGACAACTTGTATCTACATAGCGCCTTTAACGTAGTAAAACGTCCCAAGGCGCTTCACAGGAGTATTTTAAGACAAAAAATTTGACACCGATCCACATAAGGAAAAATTAGGGCAGGCGACCAAAAGCTTGGTCAAAGAAGTAGGTTTGCCTTGAGGATGAGTTCATTGAGTGTATTAGGGATGGGTTTCTTGAGCAGTATGTAACTGAACCGACCAGGGGGCAAGCAACCTTAGATCTGGTCCTGTGTAACGAGACAGGATTAATTAAAAATGTCCTAGTAAAGGATCCCCTTGGAATGAGTGACCATAACATGGTTGAATTCCATATTCAATTAGAGGGTGAGAAGGTTGGATCTCAAACAAGCGTGCTAAGCTTGAATAAAGGAGACGATGAAGGTATGAGAGCGGAATTGAGTAGAGTGAATTGGGAAAATAGATTAAAGGGTAAGACGATACATGATCAGTGGTGTACATTTAAGGAGTTATTTTACAACTTCCAAAAAATATATATTCCACTGAGAAGAAAAGGGTGTAAAAGAAAAGACAGCCATCCGTGGCTAAGTAAAGAAATTAAGGATAGTATTCGACTAAAAACAAGGGCATATAAGGTAGCCAAACCTAGTGGGAGGATAGAGGATTGGGAAAACTTTAAAAGGCAGCAAAAAATAACAAAAAGATTGATTAAGAAAGGGAAGATAGATTATGAAAGTAAATTAGCAAAAAATATAAAAACAGATAGTAAGAGTTTTTATCTATATATATAAATCGGTCGATCTGTCATTCTGTCTGTCATTCTGTCTGTCATCGCGTGTGCGTCTGGTGGGCTATGCGCTCGAAAGTTACAGGGAGTACCTACGCGCGCGTTACCTCCAAAGAAAGCTTACGCTTCCGAGACGGTTTTAAGCGTATTTACGTTTCGGCCGGGCTAAAATCGCGCCCGCGGTATCCCAAAAACCTTCAACATTCCGCTCATTAGCATCTCATTATCCGCTCATTAGCGACAGAGTGACCTCGAGGTCGACCAATCGTACGGCGGCTTGCTGCCGCATGCGGCCGGGCCCTCCTACGGTCGAGTGACGGGACGATTGACCAATCCTACGCTTTGGTGACCTGATGGTCGACCAATCGGTGCGTGTGTGGGCGGGCCTTATCGTTCTGAACTGAGGTGAGTAGCTGCCATCTTGCTTCCATTCTTTTTCCTGCTTTCTGCGTCTTTCTTTTCAAATATACATTTCCAACAAAATAAAATTCAATTTATTAAATGCTTTTAAAATAAATCACTCATTTGTAAATATTTTATCTAACCTGAACATTCGTTTTCCTACCTTTGCCCTTTTTTTTCTTAGGCCTGAAAGCCTGGGCCTTTCTTGCCCAGCCAGGCCCGAGCTAGGTAACTGGGCTGCTGCTAAGCTCCTCACCCGCACACCCCCCCCCATGTGTCACGTTACCCGGGGCAACGGCGTCAGCCACGAGGGTCAGGGTGCGCGCGCAGCAGGAGCAGGTGAGACTCTGTTCCGTGCTCGGCTCGGGTGGGGCTCTCGAGAGTGCGGATCGGGTTACCCCGGCAACGGGAGTGCGGGCCGGCTGGGGCTTGGAGAGCGGGGCTCTCGGGAGTGCGGGGCGGGGCAGCTGCGGCTTCGAGAGCGGGGCTCTCGGGAGTGCGGGGCGGGGCGGCTGCGGCTTCGGCTTCGAGAGCAGGGCTCTCGGGAGTGCGGGGCGGGGCGGCGTGGCAGGGTTACCCCGGCAACCGAGCGTGGCCGTGGCCATCTCTCAGCCTCAAGCCCTCCCTTCCTCCCTCCCCCCCCCTCCCCTCCCTTCCCCCCTCCCCCTCCCTTCCCCCCTCCCCCTCCCTTCCCCCCTCTCCCCCTCCCCCTTCTTCCCCTCTCCCCTCCCCCTTCCCTTCCTCCCCCCGCCCTCCCTTCCGCCCTCCCTTACCCCCCTCCCGCCCTCCCTTCCCCACCCTCCCCTGCCCCCTCCCCCCCGCCCTCCCTTCCCCCCACCCTCCCTTCCCCCTCCCTTCCCCCCCTCCCTTCCCCCCCTCCCGCCCTTCCCCCCCGCCCGCCTGCCCTTCCCACCCCTCCCCCCCGCCCTCCCTTCCCCCCTCCCACCCGCCCTCCCTTCCCCCCTCCCTTCCCTCCCCCCCGCCCCCCTCCCTTCCCCCCCTTCCCCTCCCCCCGCCCTCTCTTCCCCCCACCCGCCCTCTCTTCCCACCCAGTCGCGCTCTCTCTCTCTCTCTCCCCCCCCCCAGTCGCTCTCTCTCTCTCTCTTCCAACAACAACATGCCCTCGAAAAAGCCTCAGCACCGCCGGGCACTTCAGCTAGTAGTTATATAAAAAGAAAAAGGGTGGCTAAAGTAAATGTTGGTCCCTTAGAGGATGACACCGGGAAATTAATGGTGGGAAATATGGAGATGGCAAAAACACTGAATGAATATTTTGTATCAGTCTTTACAGTAGAAGACACTAAGAATATCCCAACACTGGACAAACAGGGGGCTATGGGGGGGAGGAGATAACACAATCAAAATCACTAAGGAAGTGGTACTCGGTAAAATAATGGGACTCAAGGCGGATAAATCACCTGGACCTGATGGCTTACATCCTAGGGTCTTGAGGGAAGTGGCGGTAGGGATTGTGGATGCATTGGTAATAATTTTCCAAAACTCCCTGGACTCAGCAAAGGTCCCGGCAGACTGGAAAACTGCTAATGTAACACCCTTATTTAAAAAGGGCAGTAGACAGAAGGCTGGAAACTATAGACCGGTTAGCCTAACATCTGTGGTAGGTAAAATTTTGGAGTCCATTATTAAGGAGACAGTAACAGGACATTTGGATAATCATAATTTAATAGGACAAAGTCAGCATGGTTTTATGAAGGGGAAGTCATGTTTGACAAATTTGCTGGAGTTCTTTGAGGAAGTAACATATAGGGTGGATAAAGGGGAACCAGTGGATGTGGTGTATTTAGACTTCCAAAAGGCATTTGACAAGGTGCCACACAAAAGATTATTGCTTAAGATAAAAAATCATGGGATTGGGGGTAATATTCTGGCATGGATAGAGGATTGGCTATCGAACAGAAGGCAGAGAGTTGGGATAAATGGTTCATTCTCAGACTGGCAATCAGTAACTAGTGGTGTTCCGCAGGGGTCGGTGCTGGGTCCCCAACTCTTTACAATCTATATTAACGATTTGGAGGAGGGGACCGAGTGTAACATATCAAAGTTTGCAGATGATACTAAGATGGGAGGGAAAGTAGTGAGTGAGGAGGACATAAAAAACCTGCAAGGGGACATAGACAGGCTAAGTAAGTGGGCAGAGATTTGGCAGATGGAATACAATACTGGAAAGTGTGAGGTTATGCACTTTGGCAGGAAAAATCGTAGAGCAAGTCATTATCTTAATGGCAAGAAACTTGAAAGTACTGAAGTACAAAGGGATCTGGGGGTCCTGGTGCACGAAACTCAAAAGGTTAGTATGCAGGTGCAGCAAGTGATTAAGAAGGCCAATGGAATGTTGGCTTTCATTGCTAGGGGGATAGAATATAAAAATAGGGATGTATTGCTTCAGTTGTACAAGGTATTGGTGAGACCGCACCTGGAATACTGCATACAGTTTTGGTGTCCATACTTAAGAAAAGACATACTTGCTCTCGAGTCAGTACAAAGAAGGTTCACTCAGTTAATCCCGGGGATGAGGGGATGGACATATGAGGAGAGGTTGAGTAGATTGGGACTCTACTCATTGGAGTTCAGAAGAATGAGAGGCGATCTTATTGAAGCATATAAGATTGTGAAGGGGTTGGATCGGGTGGATGCAGGGAGGATGTTCCCAATGATGGGTGAAACTAGAACTAGGGGGCATAGTCTTAGAATAAGGGGCTGCTCTTTCAAAACTGAGATGAGGAGGAACTACTTCACTCAGAGAGTGGTAGGTCCATGGAATATGCTGCCCCAAAAAGCTGTAGAAGCTACATTATTACATAAATTTAAAACAGAAATAGACAGTTTCCTAGAAGTAAAGGGAATTAAGGGTTATGGGGAGCGGGCAGGAATTTGGACATGAGTCTAGGTTCGGATCGGACATGGCCCTATGGGTAGTGGAGCGGGCCCAGGGGCCGTGTAGCCTGATCCTGCTCCTATTTCGTGTGTCTAATTCTGTTAGATTCAGGAGATGGTTTTGTGATAGTAGATTGGCGGTTAGCATCAGATCAGCCATGATCTTATTAAATGGCGGTGCAGGCTCGAGGGGCCGATTGGCCTACTCCTGCTCCTATTTCTTATGTTCTTATGTTCTTAAGGAGCGTCTTAAAGGAGGAAAGAGAGGTAGCAAGGTGGACAGGTTTAGGCAGGAAACTCCAGAGCTTAGGGTCTAGTCAACAGAAGGCACGGCCACCAATGGTTGAGTGATTATAATCAGGGATGCTCAAGAGGGCAGAGTTAGAGGAGCGCAGATATCTCGGGGGGTTGTGGGGCTGGAGGAGATTACAGAGATAGGAAGGGGCAAGGTCATGGAGGGATTTGAAAACAAGGATGAGAATTTTGAAATCAAGGTGCTGCTTAACTGGGAGCCAATGTAGGTCAGCGAGCACAGGGGTGATGGGCGAACGGGACTTGGTGTGAGTTAGGACACGGGCAGCCGAGTTTTGGATGATCTCAAGTTTACGTAGGGTGGAATGTGGGAGGCCAGCCAGGAGTGCGTTGGAATAGTAACGTTGAAGAAGAAACTATGGTGTGATGGAGCAGTGGGAAATAGGAAAGGGTGAAGATATGGGAGGGGATATAGAAAGTGAAACCAAAAAATATTTTGCTAACAATGGAAGATTTCCTCTTGTGTAGCAAAATTAAAATACTGTTTTAAATGACATATTTAGAACTTTACTACAAATAGCAGACAGAGGAAATCATCCCCAATCTTCGAAGTCAATTCCCCAGATTTCAGTACCATGGAAATTTACAACCATTCAGAACATCATGTCTGTGCTGGTTCTTAGCTCGAATAATCCAACACAAGTCGCACTGCCTCCTCTTCTCCCCAGAGCCCTGTATCATCCTCTGCTTCAAATATTCATCCACTTTTCCTTTAAAAGATGCAATGGTCTCTGCCTCAATCACTCCTTGTGGCAAAGCATCCCAAGCTCCAACAAAACTTTCCATAAATAAATTTCTCCTAACCTCCCTCCTAATAATAATTTTAAATTGTTACAGTGGATGAGTGGGCGAACCGTGCAGAAATACACCCAATAATATAAAATTGTAAATTTATATAATTATAAAATGAACCGAGCACTGATCCCAAGATACACCAATTCCAACTCTTGTCCAATCCAACCAACACACGTTAACCATTTCTTGTCCAATAACCAACTTTCTATCCATGCTGCTCCATTCCCTTTAATACCATATATCTGAATGTTTTAAACAAGCTTCTGTGAGACCTCTTTGCCCCAAAATTTCATGGCGCTGGGACTGCAAAGGTTACACTATCTGGGTGGGCGATGAGGAACTCGGGCTTATGCAGTCTCTTTTTCTGTCCAGCAGGAATTCCAGCCAAAGTGGGGGCAGGTGTAATAATATGCCCACAATTTGCACCATCTTTTCCCTTCTAGAAACATTGGGTGATGGGTCACCCATGCGGCCCTAGAATCCAGTGTAACTAAGGGCCTTGATCTCCCTGGACATTGGCCTAAAGTTAAAGCGGTAGCATTTTAAACGTGTGAGGTAATCTTGGGTCAGTAACATGGGCCACCCATGTTTTAGTTGGGCATTGCAGCTAAATGGCTCTGCCCAGGCACCACATTGGTGCTGTGAATGGCAGTGGCAGTGACCCATGATATGTAAAGACCCCTGACCCTAGTATCTGCGACGAGGTCACAGGTACATCCATGGAGTTGGCCGAAGTTCTGCCCCTCGAACTCTGCCCCAAAAAGGCCTCCCCTGGAATTTCTAGGCTCTTTACTGAAAATCCATATATCCTGCATCTGCTGCATTCCCTTTATCTATACAATAGTCACTTTGTCAAAAGATTGTATTAAATTTGTCAAACACAACAATCCTTCAGCAAATCCATGTTTGTTGTCCATGATTATCCCATGCATCCCTAAATGTTCACTTACCTGAAATTGAAATTGGGATTCTAGAGGGTAGATTTTAACTTTAGACAGCTGACCGGCAGAGCACGGTCCAATTCAAAGGCTGGGCCTCATTATCATGCTGCCAGATGGCTGTGTGTACCAAATGGGAATCCCGCTGCAATCTGCCGGTCTAGGCCAGGCAATATCAGATGGGCCAGAGTCCGTGCAGCAAGGTAGGTGGGGGAGAGGGGTTAAGCATCGGGTCGGGCGGGGGTGAAGAGAGCATCCCGGGGCGGCAGCAGCCCACATTATTCTTGTGGAGCTCAGAGGAGTAGTTCTGTACCTCTAGGCCCCCTTAAAAATAAATTTTCACTCCCCTTTTTTGGTCTTCTTTGGCTGTACTGCCAGGTATAACTGGGCCTAGTGGCATGCTGCATGCTCCACTGAGTTGTCTCCTAAAATGGCAGTTGAGGTCCTATGTACGTCAAAGGGCCCAAATTTGCATATTAAAAGGGCCTAAAACAGGTGGATGCTCTGGGCACCTAGCAGTAGGCCCCATTGATGGTGGCGTCAGCCAGATCAGGAGCAATTTTCATAGAAACATAGAAACATAGAAGATAGGAGCAGGAGTAGGCCATTCGGCCCTTCGAGCCTGCTCCGCCATTCAATGAGAACATGGCTGATCATCCAAATTCAGTACCCTGTCCCTGCCTTCTCCCCATATCCCTTGATCCCTTTAGCCTTAAGAAATATATCCAACACTTCCTTGAATATATTTAATGAACTGGCCTCCACCGCCCTCTGTGGCAGAGAATTCCACAGGTTCACCACTCTCTGAGTGAAGAAATTCCTCCTCATTTCAGTCCTAAATGGCTTACCCCTTATCCTTAGACTATGACCCCTGGTTCTGGACTCCCCAGCCATCAGAAACATCCTTCCTGCATCTCGTCTGTCCAGGCCTGACAGAATTTTATAGGTTTCGATGAGATCCCCTCTCAATCTTCTAAACTCCAGTGAGTATAAGCCCAATCGACACAATCTCTCCTCATACGTCATTCCTGCCATCCCAGGTATCAGCCTGGTGAATCTTCGCTGCACTCCTTCCATGGCAAGAACGTCCTTCCTCAGGTAAGGCGAGCAAAACTGCACACAATACTCAAGGTGCGGTCTCACCAAGGCCTTGTACAACTATAGCAAGACATCCTTGTTCCTGTACTCGAACCCTCTTGCTACGAAGGCCAACATACCATTTGCCTTCTTAACCGCCTGCTGCACCTGCATGCTTACCTTCAGCGACTGGTGCACAAGAACACCCAGGTCTCTTTGCACTTCCCCTTCTCCCAATCTATTGCCATTCAAATAATAATCTGCCTTCCTGTTTTTGCCACCAAAGTGGATAACCTCACATTTATCCACATTATACTGCATTTGCCATGTTTCTGCCCAATCACCTAGCCTGTCCAAATCATACTGGAGTTTCACAACATCCTCCTCACAGCATACCCTCCCACCCAGCTTTGTGTCGTCTGCAAATTTGGAGATATTACGTCCAATTCCCTCGTCCAGATCATTAATATATATTGTGAACAGCTGGGGTCCTAGGACCGATCCTTGCGGTACCCCACTAGACACTGCCTGCCACTCGGAAAACGACCCGTTTATTCCAACTCTTTGCTTTCTGTCCGCCAACCAGTTCTCTATCCAAGTCAATACCTTGCCCCTAATCCCATGTGCCATAATTATGCACGCTAATCTCTTATGTGGGACCTTATCAAAAGCCTTCTGAAAGTCCAAATACACCACATCCACTGGTTCTCCCTTATCTATTTTACCAGTTACATCCTCAAAAAATTCCAGTAGATTAGTCAAGCATGATTTACCTTTTGTAAATCCATGTTGACTTTGTCCGATCCTGTCACTGCTTTCCAAGTGCTCTGCTGTTACATCTTTTATAATGGACTCTAGCATTTTCCCCACTACCGATGTCAGGCTTACCGGTCTATAATTACCCACTTTTTCTCTACCACCTTTTTTGAATAGTGGGGTAACATTAGCTACCCTCCAATCCATGGGTACTGTTCCAGAGTCTATCGAGTTCTGGAAGATGACCAGCAATGCATCTACTATTTCTAGGGCCACTTCTTTAAGTACCCTGGGATGTAGATTATCAGGCCCTGGGGATTTATCGGCCGTCAGTCCCATCAATTTTCCTAACACCATTTCCCTACAAATACTGATTTCTTTCAGTTCCACCCTTTCATCAGACCCTATCTTCCCCGACATCTCTGGGAGGTTATTTGTGTCCTCCTTTGTGAAGACAGAACCAAAATATGTATTTAGTTGTTCCCCATTATAAATTCCCCTGATTCTGACTACAAGGGACCTACACTTGACTTCACCAATCTTTTTCTCTTCACATATCTATAAAAGCTTTTACAGTCAGTTTTTATGTTCCCTGCAAACGGTAACGGTATAGCTGGCTAAACACAGACCATTCGGCACATTCCTGGCATTAATTAGCCAGGAGAGCGAGTACAGAGAGCAACATCGGGTGGGACCTGGAAACACCAAGTCCCAGACCAGACAAACAGTTCCATGTTTATTATGGGCTAATCTTCTAGATTAGCAGTGGAGAATCTTCAATTATGGGATGGATGGAGTGCAAAATAGATATATTCCTCTAAGGCAAAAAAAGGCCATGCATCAAAGGATAGAGTTCTGTGAATAAGTAGCCCAAATGCCATAAGAAAAGCAGTAGTGTCCGCGCCTTAATAATACACGGACTGCAGGAGAACAATATAACAGGTATTTACTGAACAGAGGGTAACCTTTTTGTTTGTACCCCAAAAAAAGCCCTAAATTGGACTGTAAACAAAAGTTCAACTAAAACTTAATAAATCAAATTAAAATTTGGTTTTCCGGGTTGATGATGCACTCCAGTCCCCGCGGCGCCCACCGGTCGCGGAAACACTCAAGCGCACCGGCGGACACCGCGTGCTCCATCTCCAGGGCCACCCGGGCGTGAACATGGCCGCGGAAGAGAGGCAGGCAATCCGGCTGGACGACCCCCTCGACCGCCCGCTGCCTGGACCAATTGATGGCTCTTTTAGCCAGGCCCAGGAGCAGGCCCACAAGGAGGTCCTCCAACCTGTCCGCTCCCCTCCGCACCGGGTGACCGTAGATCAAGAGCGTGGGACTGAAGTGCAACCAAAAATCGAGGAGCAGCCCCTTGAAGTAGTGAAAGGGGGGCTGCAACCTCTCACATTCCATATAAACGTGAAACACGGACTCCTCCAGGCCGCAAAAAATGCAGGCGCCTGGGAGTCCGTGAACCTACTTAAAACCTTATTGCACGGGACTGCTCCACGCAACACCCTCCAGGCCAAGTCCCCGATGGAACAAGGGAGGACTCCAGCGTAGAGAGCCCTCCATTGGGGACCTCCGCCACCGCCAGTCGGCAAGTCACCACGCCAAGGCATGTCCAGATGGTAGACGAAGATGGCAAAGTGGAGAGTGTGCAGGAGCAGCCCGTACAGGAAACCCCTCCGCGCAGAATGAAAAGGCACGGAGGGTATTTCCTCGAGACGGCCCTAGTTGTGAGGCGCCGGTTCCCGAGGGGAGTTTCGGGGCCGGGCGCCGATGAGGAATTCCGTCCGAACGGGGGTAAGCTTGGACGGGATCGCCCCACGTGCTTGAGCCGCCTCGATACACCTAGTGGAGTCGGGGCCCAGTGCCGCTTTCACCGATTCGATGGCTTCGGCCGCGAGCCGGACGTTGGCCCAGGACAGGCGCCGCGCCAGCTCCTCCGGCGCCATCCAGCCCACTCCTCTGCCATCGAGCAGGTCCCCGACTCTGGTCACCTTGCCAAGCACGGCCCTGCCCTCTGCCAGCCGCCCGAACCCGCGTTCGTGGAGGTGCGGATTCCTGAGCAGCGGCTCCCGAAGGAGAGCCGCTGCTCCTGACGGGGGACAGCTCCGCCTGGAAGCGACGTAGTTCCAAACCCATAGCAGTTCCTGGTAGAAGACAGGCAGCTCCCACAGGCCGGCACGCCTGCCGCCCACTTTCGCGAACACGAGCTGCGTGTCGTAATTGAGGCCGTGCAGCTGGCGGAAGAAAAACGTCGCCAGCGCACACCATCTCGGAGGATTCTCGACGTACAGGTATCTCTGCAGCGTCTGAAGACGGAAAGTCGCAGCCTGGGTGCGAAGGCACACCAGCGCCTGACCGCCCTGCCTAAGCGGGAGGCACAGAACCGCGGCAGAGACCCAGTGCTTCCTTTTGTCCCAGAAGAAGTCGATGAGTTTCTTCTGCATCTTGGTGACAAACGCAGGGGTAGGGATCAAAGTGACCAACCGGTACCACAACATGGCGGCCACCAGCTGGTTTATGACCAGCGCTCGACCCCTGTAGGACAACACTCGGAGCAGTCCTGTCCAGCGTCCTAGGCGAGCGGTGACTTTGGCCTCCAGCTCTTGCCAGTTCGCCGGCCGGGCATCCTCGGCAGGGCTAAGGTAGACTCCCAAATAGAGGAGGTGCATGGTGCTCCAGGCGAAAGGCCTGAACTCCTCCGGCAGGGAGTCCACCCGCCACTGACCCAACAGGAGTCCGGAACATTTCTCCCAGTTGATCTTGGCGGAGGATGCGTCCGAGTAAATCTGCTGGCATTCCCGCATCCTCCGCAAGTCAGCGGGATCCATGACCGTGAGGAGCACGTCATCGACGTAAGCCAAGAGGACCACCTCCACGCCCTGCCCTTGCAGAGCCAGTCCCGTCAACCTCTTCCGCAACGGGCGCAGGAATGGCTCCACGCAAACGGCGTATAACTGACCGGACATGGGGCATCCCTGACGCACCCCCCTCCCGAAGCGAAGGGGCGCCGTCAAGGACCCGTTAACTTTAATCAGACACTCCGCGGCGGCGTACAGAAGTTGGATCCGGGCGACGAAATGCGTCCCGAACCCGAATGCGCGCAGAGTCCCGAAGAGATACTCGTGATCCACCCTGTCGAACGCCTTCTCCTGATCCAGGGAAAGGAAGGCGACCGACAGACCAGCCCTCTGGGAGTGGTGGACCAGGTCCCGGACCAGATGGATGTTATCGTGGATGGTCCGGCCCGGGACCGTGTAGGACTGGTCGGGGTGGATCATGTGGGCCAGCACGGTGCCAAGGCGAGCAGACATGGCCCTGGCAAAGATTTTATAGCCCGTGCTGAGGAGGGAGACCGGGCGCCAGTTCTTAAGGAGGCGGAGATCGCCCTTCTTAGGCAGCAGGACAATGACTGCCCTGCGCCAAGAGAGGGGCATCTCCCCGGTCACCAAACTTTCCCCCAGGACCCGCGCGTAGTTGCCCCCCAAGACGTCCCAGAACGTCCTGTGGAACTCCACGGTCAGCCCGTCCAGCCCCGGGGACTTTCCCCTAGAGAGCTGGCGGAGGGCGCCGGTCAGCTCCGCCAGGCTTAGCGGAGCGTCCAACTTTTCGGCGCGCTCCAAGCTGACCTTCGGCAGGTCCTCCCACAAAACTCTGCGCGCATCCTCGCTGGACGGATCCGGAGAGAAAAGAGCCCCGTAGTAGGCGCGGGTCTCCGCGCTGATTCCCTCCGGATCCGAGACCAGAGATCCGTCGTCGGCCAGCAGCCCCAAGAGCTGCTTACGGACCCCCCGTCTTTTTTCCAGCGAGTAGAAAAAGGGGGACCGCGGTCCAGGTCCCGCAGGAGCTGGATCCGCGACTTCACGTACGCGCCTCGGGACCCGACGAGCTGCAGGTCCTTCAGCGCGCCCTTCTTCTCTTCGTACACCTTCCGCAGGGCCGGGTCCTCGACGACCTGACCGAGACGGGACTCCAGGTCGAGCACCTCCTTCTCCACCCGCCCGACCCGGGCCTCCGGCCTCTTGGTCGACCCCTTCGCATACTCCTGACAGAAGAGACGGATGTGAGCCTTGCCCACATCCCACCATAGCCTCAAGGAGGGGAAGCCCCCCCGCTTCCTTCTCCAGTCGGCCCAGAACCGACAAAACGAATCCCGGAACCGCGCGTCCTCCAGCAGCAGGTTGTTAAAATGCCAGTACGCGGACACCCCCCCGTGCGCGCAGTGGAGCAAGCTCCGCCCACATCAGGTGGTGGTCCGTGGACGGCACCGGCCGCATGGAAGCCGCCGGAACGCAGGAGACGTACGCCCGGGAAATGTAAAGGCGGTCGATTCTGGACCTTCCTCCCCCAGACCTCACGCTAGTGAAGGCGCTGGAGTCGGGGTGGAGATTTTGCCAGACGTCCACCAAGTCGAAGGACCCGACCAGGTCCCTCAACTTTTCCATCGCCACCGGGCTTCGCGGGGGACCCGAACGGTCCCTCGCCTCGAGGGTGCAGTTAAAATCCCCCCCGAGGATGACGCACTCGCCCACGTCGACGGAGACAAAAGAGCGGACACTTCTTCGAAGAAGCGCACTAGCTGCGCACTGGTCTGAGGAGCGTACACGTTCACCAGATGAAGCGGCACGCCCCCCAGGCGAACAGTGACCTGGAGCAAGCGGCCCGGCATGTGCTCCTTGACCCCCAAGCTCTCCGGCTGAAAATGCGGGGCCAGCAAGATAGCCACCCCGCTGGAATTGTTGGAGACGTGACTCATGCTGACCCCTCCTTGCCACTCCAGGAGCCACGTGGCTTCGTCTCCCGGAACGGTGTGGGTTTCTTGCAGGAAGCACACCGCATACTTCCCGTCCCGAAGGACCGAGAAGTTATTGAATCTGCGGCGCGCCTCCCTGCTGCCGTTGATGTTGAGGCTGGCTATGGTTATCTTCATATCAGAAGCATAGTGCAACCTCTCCCTACACCTAACGGGGGGAGGAAGCGCAGCCACTGGTCAGCCGCCACTTCCTCAGCAGCCCAGTGAGAAACGTTCTGAGCCGACGCAGCTCGAGCGGGTTCACACCCTCGTCCGTGCCCATGATCTCAATGGCGGCGTGGACGGATACCATGAGCAGCGCCAGCTCCGACCACCTGTCGAGGGCCAGCCGGACCTTATTGCGCCGACCCAGGCACGTGGCCATAAAATCCCGGAGTTCCCTTACGGGAATGAGGGGAGACTCGGCAAGGGGCACGAGGTCATCCATTGCCTCGTTGGCGCTGGAGTCCGAATCGTCCTCCGTGCCCATCACCGAGTCCCCATCCTCCTCCAGGGGGTCATCACCAGCGGCCGACCTGTCCGCCGCGCAGTGCGCAGCGAACGGCTCGGCCGCACCAGCCAGCTCCGCCTCCACCCAGATCCCACCCCCAGGATCGGCGGCAGAGGATTCCTCCCTGGGCTCCTCTAGGGGTGCTGGGCCAGAAGACAGCGGCGATTCAGAGCTCCCCTCCACCCCAGACGCCAGAACGACCGGAGAAACCGGGGAGAGAACAATTCCCAGCTCCTCCAGCACGTCCGGCACCAGAGACGCAGCCAGGGGGCCATCCTCCTCCCCGCCACCAACCTCCGACCCAGCGGATGGGGTGTTTTGAATTAAAAGCTCTACCAGGACGAGCAGCCCCTGGGAGATGTTCGGGTTGTATTGGGCGAGCTCATTATCCTCGAGCTCTTCCGACCCAGACCCCAGGCCGCCTGACCCGGCGAGGGGTAACGGCACCGATAGAATGTCAATTTCCGCCGCAGGTTGTTCCGCGACCCCCCCCACGGGCAGGGTCTCATCCCCAGGAGGCACGCGCCGGACAGACACATCTACCTCAGCCTCCCGAGGGACAGGCGGCCCCTGCCGATCGCTGGTGATGACGACAGCGGGGGGGGGGGCGCAGTACCCGCGGCGGGCGATGACTCCCCCTGCTCGGAGGGACCTTCCTCCTCCCGGTCCTCCTCCTCTTCCAGGGGTTTGCGCCTTCTTTTTAGCACGGAGGGAGCGAGGGAGGCCTCCATGTCTGCAGAGGCCTCCTCCTCAGCTCCCTCCGGCGGAGCAGGTTTGTCAGGTTCCTCGGGCCCGAGCCTGGCCGCAGGTATCGGCGTTACCGCTGTGGCGGTTGCGGCCACAGGCTCGGGCACGAGGCCCCTCCCGCTCGTGTCTGCCCCGATTAACTCTGCGAGGAGCGCGGGTGTAAGGGGCTCAAGTAGCAAGGGCTGGCCATCCACGGGGGGACCCGCCCTAAGGTGTTTATTTTTTCACCGCGCCTTCTTTCCGGCCGGACACGCTCCCTCCCCCCCGCTGGAGGCCTTGGTGGCATCAGCCCCTGACGTCGACCGCGCATCAGACGTTCCCGACGCACGGGCAGATCCGGGGGGAGGAGCGGCGGCGGCGCCAACCTCGGCCGCACGAAATGATCCGGCGGCCTTGGAGGCGGGGCAGTTTTTCCGGATGTGCCCCACCTCCTTGCAGGCGTGGCACCGCACACCGTCCGACGTCCAGAAGACGTGATAGGCGGTCCCCTCGTGGTGGACGACGAATGCCCCGTCAGTGTCCTCCTCCCGCGCCAGCTGGATAAACAGCTGGCGCCGGAAGGAGAAGACGTGGCGACGGCTGGCCTCCCGGAAGCCGAGCGGGATGGGTGTGATCCCCGACCTCACCTCCCCAAGTTGACGTAGATGGGGAAGGAGGAGCTCACCAGGAACATAGGGCGGGACATTGGAAATGACGATCCTCTGCGCGGTGGCCTCGAGAGGATCCACCGGCAGGAAGGTCCCGCCCACGGTGAGCCCCTTGGCGACGGCCAGGGACACCGCCCGCTCCGACCCCAGGAAGAACACAACCTTCCCATACATTTTTGAGGCCGCGACGATGGCTGAGGGGCCGCCAACCCCAGCCATGGCTTTAACGCAGGCCTCAATAGTCATAGTGGGGTGAGTGTAACTCTTCACCCCAAGCTTTTTTGTCATCAGTCTGAATGGTGACGGGGCAGCAGAAGCAGCGGGGGCAGCTGTGGCTGTGGCTGCCACTCCCGCATACGTCTTGGCTGGCCCCGCCACCGGCGAGGATGCAGTCGCCATTCTGGGGTGGTATTATAAAGGGCTACACTCACCCCAAGTCACAGGCCTGAAGGTGGAAATGGCCTCAGGTATTTTTTTGGTCCTCTATTGAGCAGAGGGAACTGTTTAAAATGAAGGCACGCCGCTCCCCCTATTGACTGAGATTGGGGGAGGGGCCTTCTCTCCTCTGCTCAATAGGCAATTAATTAATAGAGTCAATTGAGGTGCCTTAGAGAAACAGGCAGAGAGAGACAAAGAGAGAGAGAGAGAGGGGGGGTGGGAAGGAGGGAGGCCGCAAAGGCAGGGCCGCCACTCAGGATGGCGGGTGGGTGGGTGTTGGCAGGGGTGCACTCTTCTGATGGAAATTTAAAGTCTCTGATAGTGGTGGTCTTCTGGCAGGGGGAGAAGATGTCTTCACCTGGGAAAGCTGGAGATGCCCAGGCTCAGTCCTGCACCAGGTCTTAACGATGTAATTAATGGAATTAACCACTTCACCTAGGCAGCTCCAGCTGGCCCAGGTCAGGCAATAGAAGGGATGCTTATTTGTGGTGCGTGTGGCCTAGTTTTGGCAAGAGCCACACACACACACACAGCCACCCCTTGATGTTCCGGCCTTGTTTCTTCTTTTCTCCCCCGACCTAAAATACAAAGGCCTAGAAATTCAGTGCCCTTAGCGCCGATTTTGCGGCGCTAGAGGGCCTAGCGCTGCAATTGGCGCCGGCGCCTAAATTGCCTGGGGCCCTTCCGCCGCGGTAGACCGGTAGCTCTGCGCCGGCACCGATGACGTCATCGGTGTGTGCAGCGTCCCGGTTGCCATGGTAACCCGCCCGAACTGGGAAATTGACTTGCGGCCGCCTCGCCCGTGGCAGCCGCAAGCAACGTTCTGGCAGAGGTGCCTTGCACAAGTTTGCGCCGGCGCATTAAAGGCCCCGCGGCGGCCGGCCGCTTTCCCGCCGCCCGCCTGGCCGCAGCTCCCTCCCCGGACTTCCCCCCCCCCCCCCGGAACAGAAGCAAGCCCGGCACTTGTCCGAGGTGCCGGGCTCATTTTTAATAAGATTATCGCGGGCCGCGGCCGGGTGCAGGCAGGTCCTCCTTAAGGGAAGGAGGAGGCCTGCACTTCCCGAACCTGCCGCACCGCAGCGGGCGCCGCAGCGCCGGAATAGCGCCGAAATTCAGCGCATAGCGCCAGTTTTCAGGCGCTAACAGCTTTCAGCAGCGCCGGCAGCCGTTTGGGCGCAGAAGTCGTGAATTTTTGGCCCGACCAGCGCGACTTAGCTCCGGCACTAACTTCCGGCGCTAAAGCCGTTGCTGCGCCAAAACCCAATTTCTAGGCCAAAGTCTTTGGGAGAGTGCCCCAAATAACACCCACCTGTAGATATTTTGAAGATGATATTCCTCCCTCCTTCCGAACAGTTGGTGTTGGTTGATAGTGGTTTCTCTCCCCTCTCTCCTCCTGAAATGGAGGCCAATTTGAGGAGGCAGTAATGGGAAAGGCCTCTCCCCTGGTTGGTGGTGTTGCTGGCCTCCCTTCTCCTTCTCCTCCTCTGTCCTCTCCCTCCAGGCACCTCAGTTGCTATGATGATGGTGGAGGTGGAGGTGGTGGTGGTGGTCCAGCGTTCTCCTCCTCTGCCTGGTCAGGGGACCACCACTTTAGTCCACTCTCCTAGTCTGGCTGCTCCCTCTGCTTGTGCTTGCAGCTGCACAGCCAGCAATGCTGTGAATGCTGAACAGAGGATAACTTAAGACTGAAGTACAGAAGCCTGCTATGGCTTTATATACAGGGGTGGTCACTGCCGGTACTGCAGTATAGAATCAGTTCTTCTCTTAAAGGTACATACACAACAATTCCTCCCCTTTTAGATAAACAGTACATAACATTCATTTAACAACTAAATAATAACTAATTACAATTACAATTTTCTCTGTACTATATACATCAACTGAAATAATCATTTATAAGTTCAGTCTTTGAGGAGGCTTCCTGATCCTGACTGGATAGCACCTTTCTCGAGTATCCTGTTCTTGCGGCGGAGTTGATTCTGGCTCATTGTCATTGGTTGGTTCGTCAGCTTCCAATACCACTGCTTCTGAGGTAGACGCAATCTGTACTTCGGATTGATTACCAGGTGCACCTGCTCGTGGTATGGGTTTGGCTTGTTCCTGTGACTCTAGAATCTGGTCAGCATGGCATCTCACGATGCTCTCTCCAACATCCACTGCGTACATTAGTGGTCCCTGCTGTGTACATATCGTTCCTGGCTGCCATTTTTCTGTTCGGTAGTCGCGGGCCAAGACGGGTTGCCCTATCTTAAAGCTCCTGGTTGGCTTCTCATTTATGTGCTGGAATTGCTTGTCCTCAACATCTCGTCTTATGTTTGGTTTGAGCAAATCCAGGCAACATCTTAGCCTTCAGTTGAAGAACATTATGGCTGGAGCTTGGTTGGTGACTGCATGTGTCGCATTCCGGTAAGCAAACAAGAAATTATCCACCTTGTGTTGCAGTGCTGTGTCGTCGTTATACATTGCCTTTATTGCCTTTTTAAAGGTCTGAACAAACCTCTCAGCCAATCCATTTGTGGCTGGATGATATGGGGCAGATGTGTAATGTTTCACCCCATTATTCCTCAGAAACCTCCGGAAATCCTCGGACACAAACTGTGGCCCATTGTCGGAGCAAATCTGTTCTGGCAAGCCATTCCTGGCGAAGATGGTCCGTAGGACTGCAATAGTTTTCTCCGTGGTGGTGGAGGACATTTTGATGACCTCTGGCCATTTCGAATGGGCGTCCACAGCGATTAGGAACATTGAGTCCATAAATGGACCAGCAAAATCAATGTGTACCCGTTACCATGGAGATGAGGGCCACTCCCATGGATGTAGCGGGGCCTGTGGTGGAGCGTTTTGGACCTTCTGGCATCCTGTGCATCTCTTGGTCATATCCTCGATTTCTTTATCGATTCCCGGCCACCACACAAACGCCCTGGCTAGGCTCTTCATTTTTACCCCTCCCAGATGACCCTCATGAAGCTCATTAAGCACTCTATCTCTCAACTTGGGTGGAATTACCACTCGGGATCCACACATCAAGGTCCCCCGGCACACTGACAGCTGTTCTCTCCTTGGCGAGAATGCTGGCAACAGTGAGTCACCATGTGCTGGCCATCCCTTCACCATCAAATCATAGACCCGAGAGAGTGTCGGGTCATTTCGGGTTTCCTTCTCTATACTTGAGTTTGTAACAGGTAGACATTCGACTATGGTTGCATGGAATATCTCAACAGGGTCCACTGCAGGTGCTTCCTCTACCGTAGGCAACGGTAGGTGCGACAGCCCATCAGCGTTTCCATGCTGTTTCGTACCCTTGTACTCTATGTCGTACTGATGTGCCCCTAGAAAAAGTGACCATCTTTGCAGCCGTTGCGCCGTCATCACCGGAACGCCCTTCTTCGGGTTAAAAATGGAGACCAGGGGCTGATGATCAGTCAGTAGGGTGAATTTCTGCCCGTGCAGATAGTGATTGAACTTCTTCAACCCCCACACCAGGCTGAGGGCCTCCCTGTCAATGTGGGCATAGTTACGCTCGGCTGAGGTTAACAAGCGCGACGCAAAGGCTATTGGCCTCTCTGAACCATCAAGGAATTTGTGTGACAGCACCGCTCCGATGCCGTAGGGAGACGCATCAGATGCTAACCGAATCGGTAGTGTTGGATTGTAGTGGGCCAATACTTCTTTTGAAGTGATTAGGCATTTACATTTCTGAAAGGCACGCTTACACTCATCACTCCATTTCCATGTTACTCCAGTTTGCAGCAGGGCATTCAGTGGGTGCAGAATTGTAGATAAATTCAGCAAGAACTTATGGTAGTAGTTCACCAACCCAAGGAACAACCTCAGTTGCGACACATTTTCCGGTGCTGGAGCCTTGACTACAGCCTCAATCTTGTCCGGCGACTTATGCAACCCTTCCTCATCAATCATGTGGCCACATACGAGATTTGTCTCCTGAAGAACTCGCATTTGGGGTGGTTGGCTCGTAGCCCATATTCCTGTAATCTAGTGAGCACCTGCTCCAGGTTGGCAAGGTGTTCACTGTCATTTTCGCTCGTAACCAGGATGTCATCCAAATAACACTGGGTCCCCGGGATCCCTTGCAGGACTTGTTCCATCGCCCTCTGCCAAATAGCCAGGGCTGATACTACCCCGAATACCAGTCAATTGTACTGGTAAAGGCCTTTGTGAGTGTTTATCGTGAGGTATTTCCTAGATGCTCCTTCCACCTCCATTTGTAGATACGCTTGGGCCAGATCAATCTTTGTAAAGCGTTTCCCTCCAGATAGTGAGGCGAAAATATCTTCTATCCGTGGAAGTGGATATTGTACTGTGTGCAGGACTGGGTTCACAGTTACCTTGAAGTCCCCACAGATGCGAACCTTCTTCGGCTCCCCAGGCGTGCTGCTCAATGATTTCTTCATTACAGGAACGATGGGTGTGGCCCACTCGCTCCAGTCCACCTTGGACAGCACACCCGAATGCTCCAGACTCTCCAGCTCTGCTTCAACGGCTGGGCGGATCGCGTAAGGTACCGGTCTGGCCTTAAAAAATTTTGGGTTTGCGTTATCTTCGATTTTTATCGTTGCCGTTATTCCTTTTAGAGTCCCAAGTCCTTGTTGGAACACCTCTTTCGCGTCAGTTAGAATTTTTGACAGTCGTCCAGGTGTGATGTCGTCATCCTTTTTGTCAGTCACAGTTAGCGCCTGAATGGAATGCCAATCCAATTGTATTTTTTGGATCCATTCACGTCCCAATAATGGTGGTCCTCCATCTTGTAGTATATATAGATACAGTTTCTGTGTTTCCTTGCCGTTGTATTCAACTGGCTCCCTTATTTTTCCTCTGGGGTCGACGTTTTGCCCCGCGTATGTCTTCAATACAATGGACGTGTCCTTCAAGGGTAGGTGTGAGAATAGCCGCTCATAGTCTCGTCGATTCATGACAGTTAGGGCTGATCCTGTGTCCAATTCCATCTTTACTGGGGACCCTGCTATCATGAGGGTGACCCAAATGGTTTGGTGATCCTCCTTTGCGATCACGTTGTGTAACTTTAGACAACTTAGTCTCCTGCTCCCGGAGTCCTTATCACCCTCCTGATCTTCCGAACTACTGTCTGTCAATTTCTTTACTTTCTTGAACTTTTCCTTAGTAGTTCTTGTAGTGTTGGATTTCTTTCCCGACCTGCAGACTCTTGCTATGTGTCCCATTTTCCCACATTGCCTGCATACTTTGTCCTTAAACCAGCAGTCCTTCTGATCATGGGTTGTTCTGCCGCAGCGATAGCACTTTTCTGCTCCATACGCCATTTCGTTAGCGCTGTATTCTTGTGGTTTCTGTTGTATTTCTGCAGCTCCCCGTGCTGCTGCTTCGTAGGATACTGCCATGCTGAAAGCCTGTTCTAGCGTCAGGCCCTTTTCCGAAAGTAGTCATTTCTGGGTTCCTTCACTCTGGAGCCTGCAGACAAACTTATCCCGTAAGGTGTCTGCCAGTCCTGCTCCGAACTGGCAGTGCTTCGATAACTTGCGTAGTTCCGTAAGATAGTCAGCATTGCTCTCATCTTTGTGCTGGTTTCTTTTATGGAACTTGAATCTTTCTGCTATCAGCAGCGGTGTAGGGTTTAGGTGTTCCTGTAAGATATTAACAATCTCTTCAAAATTTTTCTCCATTGGTTTAGCTGGGGTAATTAAATTCCGCAATAGGCCGTACGTTCTCGCGCCCATCAAATTTAATAATACCGACGCCTTCTTTCCATCGGCCACCTCATTTGCCTTGCAGTACACTTCAATTCTTTCCACATACGTGGTCCAGTCTTCTACCTCGTTGTCGAAAGCAGTGATACTGCCACTTTTCGTCATCTTGGGTGATTTAAAATGGCGCCTCCCGCGCTTTTTCTTCTTCACCGATGGATTAAAATGGCACCTCCTGCGCTTTTCCTTCTTCCCCAATGGAATAAAATGGCACCTCCCACGCTTTTCCTTCTTCCCCTTGCTGCCACGCTGCTCCTAGCGTTCTGCAGGGTAATGGCGGCGACCCGCGGCTTTGGCGCGTCTCACTTTTCCTTCCCCTTGTTTTATTTTCGCTACGCTGCCCGGTTCTTGAGCACCGACCGCGCCCTGTGCGCTCCACCCTCTCTCTCTCTCTTTTCCTCCCGACGACGCTGCACGGCCCCTTTGCAGAGCCGCTCGATCGAGCTCGAGCCCGCCGCAGTCCGGAAGGGTCAGCGTACTACCTGCTACCAGCACGATTTGCAGGAACACCTTGACTGGGGAGCCAAGCCCAGCTCTCCACAGCCTCTCCTGCAACTCTCCGAACTTCGAGGGATCCTTGGGCGGTTGCCCACGGTCGACGCCCGTTGCTCTGACTTCGACCTCCAAGAAGCTTCTTCTCAGGGAAAGATCCCCGTGAGGTGATGCAGTACTGCAGGTGAGTTCGAACCTGTTCGTCGCCACTGTAGTGTCCGCGCCTTAATAATACACGGACTGCAGGAGAACAATAAAACAGGTATTTACTGAACAGAGGGTAACTTTAGACTGAAGTACAGAAGCCTGCTATGGCTTTATATACAGGGGTGGTCACTGCCGGTACTGCAGTATAGAATCAGTTCTTCTCTTAAAGGTACATACACAACAAAAGCCAGCCAATCAAAGAACTACTCATTCTGCCACTTATGAAACCAATGAATTAGCAGCACCAGTTCAAATCAACCCACAGATAACTCATCAAATAAACAAGTTTTAATAGTTTCTGAACAGCTCCTAATATTGGGAATTTAAAATAAAGTCAAGGTAGAATTTAAAAAATTTATACTTTTTCCACAATCACTCCCACCAAAGTTAAACTCCACACCCTTCTGGCCAATCACACTCCAGTGGTCTTTCATCACTCAAGTTTTATCATCTTACTTCACCTTGGTAACTCGAGTAAGTATATGAACATATAAGGAGTAAAGGTAAAAATAGGATTCATCATTAGAATGGTGAAGAATGTATTGTTTTATTTGCGGTATCCCCCATAAATCAGCTTAAATAAAATGGCAAATACACAGTTTAGCAATTGCCAGTACTTCTCAACTTACCCCCAGGTAATGGCCATCGATGAACACCACAGGTAAGGAAGGAGATTCATTAGCTCTCTTGCAACGCTCTTCTAGATCCTTTCCATAATCACTGTTCAAAGCAATATTTTTCTCTTCCAACTTTACGCTGTGATTTTGGAAAATTTTCCTCACTAACTCACAGCGGTCAAATGTTGTCCTCACAACACGAAGGCTAGTTGTGTAGATTACTATTCTTCCAAATTCTAGTGTTAGTGGTGGCTGCAACAAATAAAGAGAGGTCTCAAACACAGCATTATCCTTTCCTTATTATGTTAACTCTCTAATTAACTGATATTTTTAAGTAACTGTATTATTTTAATTTGTATACGAAAAATGACGGACAGGAAAAGACCCTCTGGTCCATCCAGCCTGTCCCACACTATTGTGATACCTTGTGTATCACAATATATACACTCTCCATTCCACCCGTGATATGTAAAGACCCCTGACCCTAGTATCTGGGATGAGTTCACAGGTACATCATGTGATTTCCTGGGAGAGGTGAAACACCAGGTAAAAACCTAGGCCGATTTGGAGGAAAAAATCTCTAACCAGAGTTTGTAAAGTGGAATAAATGTGTGAAAAATCAGCAGAGGCAACGTTGAAATAAAAATGTGTTGATACAAAGTAAGATTTTGCAATAATCTAAAGAACTAACCATGACCACTGAGCCTTTGTACCTGAGTTAATAGTGTATAAAAATTGTTAACTGGCCTTTGAAAATGGAATGTTTTACACCCATGAGCTCACTCACCTCCGAACACTGTGAATTTTTTTCCACACAGTGGGGGGAATTTTAACCCCCAAGGGCGGGTGTGTTGGGAGCGGGTGGGAAGTAAAGTAATTTAAAATCTCAGACATGACCTCAAACCCGCCCACTTCCGGTTTTAGGAGGCGGGTCAGTCAGTTAAAGCTTTAAGGAGGCTGCGTGTCTCCATTTTAACAAGATTTTTATTTTTAACCCATGGAGGCTGGGTTTCCCAGGACTCAATAATCCTGGCAGGTAAAAGGAGGCGAGAATTGCAATATCCATGAGGTTAGTGCCTTTGCAGCATTGAATGTGGGCCAGGAGGAGCAACGGTGCTTCCTCCAGGCCCAACAAGCTATGCTCTTTACACACCTCGTGATCTCCAACTCCCCCCAGTGATCCCCAACTCCACCCAACGATCTCAGACTCCCCTCCCCATGACCTCCGACTCCCCCCACGATCTCCAACTCCCACCAGCGATCTCCGACTCCCCTCCCCATGATCTCCGACTCCCCCACGATCTCCAATTCCCCCCAGTGATTTCCAACTCCCCCCAGCGATCTCCGACTCCCCTCCCCATGACCTCCGACTCCCCCACGATCTCCAACTCCCCCCAGCGATCTCCGACTCCCCTCCCCATGATCTCCAACTCCCCCACGATCTCCAACTCCCCCCAACGATTTCCGACTCCTCCCGATCTCCGACTCCTCCCAATCTCCGACTGCCCCCATCCCCACCCCCGTGATCTCTTACTTAACTGGCATCTGCTCCCCGGCTGCTTTCCTGGCCGACATGCTGTCAATCAGCCTGGCTGCCAGGTGGGCAACCTGCTGAAAAAATGTAAAAGACGTCCTGCAGTTACTTTCAGCAGGATGTCCGGGAAACCCTTACTTCCGTATTTCCCATCCTGAAATGCTCCCACCGCACCGCCCCCCCCACCACCCCACCACCACCCCTTCATGGCCCCAAGTAAATATTGAGGCCCATATGTCACATACATATGTCCTAGGGGTATTTCTGTTTGCTTTTGACTTAGGTGACCTTTTTCTCAACATTTAAAAGTCTATGAATCAATCTGTCAGGAGAGCAGTACTTCCCTAGTTGCCTGTCGATAAGAATATGCCTTTATATCTCCTTCATACTCCAAACAATTTTTGATATCTTTATATTAAAATTGGTACATTCTGATTAAATTTAGAATAATGTTTTACTTCACAGTCGATACATTTAAAATCTATTAGAACATTTTGAGTGAAATCATGTCAGGTTGGTTCCGACGGTATTTTGAATTTGGCTCTGAGGGTTATGTAGATAGTGAACACTTACAGAAGCACAGAAATTACAGCACAAAACGAGGCCATTTGGTCCATTGTGCCTGTGCCAATGCTAGCTCTTCCACTGAAGCTGTCTATTTTAATCCATTTTCCTGCCCTTCCCCAGTACAGGAAACTTTGTGCTATCCGGCACTGATGGGACCGAGCTGTTGCCGTTCCCTCAAAACTGCCGGACACACCAGCGTTAATGTTGAAGCGTACGGAGCTTTTCATCTCCGTATCTGACAACAAACACTGTTGCTTAGCAACAGCTTCTAAACAGTCAGCCCGTACCTTGGAAGCGTCTCTGTAGCTTAGCAACAGCTTCAGAGAGACTTTCCAGAACCTGACTGTTGAAAAAAAAGCCACGAGAAGAAAAAAAACCTAACAAAACGGCTCCTGATTTTTGCCGGTGGCTTGAGCTTGCCAGACATTTAGCCTC
This sequence comes from Somniosus microcephalus, assembly GCF_052327205.1. Lineage (NCBI taxonomy): Eukaryota > Metazoa > Chordata > Chondrichthyes > Squaliformes > Somniosidae > Somniosus > Somniosus microcephalus. Next base: position 217,705,127 of record NC_140988.1, on the reverse strand, counting down.
CGGATAACACAAAGTTTCCTGTACCTTGTTAAAAAACTTCCTTTTCAAGTACTTATCCATTTCCCTTTTAGATTATATTATTGTTTCTACTTTAGTAGCTGCTTATGGTAAAGCCCCCCCAAGTTCTCATAATCCTTTGTGAACAAATTCTGGTAACTTGCCCTTTCAGTCTTGTGGTGATAAATCTGAATGTTTGTGTATTTGTTACTGAGTTACCAACAGGAAGAAACAATCTATCACTATTCACTTCCTCAAAACCTTTCACAATTCTATATTCCCTTAACCTTTTCTGTTCCAGTGAAAAATTACCCAATTTTTCAAGCCTTTTTGCCACAACTATTTCTGGTATCATTTTAGTGAATCTGCACTGTACCCTTTCCATGGCTCTAATATCCTTCCTACAATGGGGTGCCCAGAACAGTATGGCCGAATCAAAGTCTTGTACAAATCTTGTACCACTTCCTTCCTTCAATTCTCCTATATATGAAACCCAGAATCTGATTTACTTTTATTATGTTCTTTCGAACTAATCTCCCAACTTTTCCAACCTATCTATCTATCTACACCTCTAGATCTCTCCTTTCCTCCACTCTGCTAAGAATCTTACTGTTACGTCCGTGTAATAATAAGAAAAGAACTGCAGAGAATGGTACAACAGGTGTTTACTCAACGTGGTTCAAACAGCAACTGACTGTACAGATCACTACTCAGGGTTTATATACAGGTGTGGTCACTGCCGGTACAACAGGATACAGGAGCTGTAAAAAGTAGTTCTCCCCCTTAAAGGTACATACATTACAATTCCTCCCCTTTTAGATTAACAGTACCATAACATTCATTTAACAATTAAATATCAAACTAATTAAAATTAACACTTTTAACATGCAACCTTAACTGAAAATAGTCTATTTATAAATTCAGTCTTTGGGGAGGCTTCCTGATTCTTTCTGGATAACGCCTTTCCCGAGTGTCTCGCTCTTGGTGCGGAGGCGATTCTAACACCCTGTTGTCAGTTGATTCACCAGCTTCCAATGCTATTGTTTCTGAGGTAGATGCGACCAGTACGTCGGGTTCCTCACCAGGTATGTATGGCCGAGACATGGGGTTGACTTGTTCCTGTGACTCTAGGATCTGGTCAGCATGGCGTCTCACAATGTTCTCCCCAACATCCACTGTGTACATTAGTAGCCCCTGCCGTGTGCATATCGTTCCTGGTTGCCATTTCTCCGTTCGGTAGTCGCGGGCCAAGACTGGTTGCCCTACATTGAAGCTCCTTGTCGGCTTCTCATTGATGTGCTGGAATTGCTTACTCTCAACATCTCTTCGTACATTTGGTCTGAGCAAATCCAGACGAGATCTCAACCTTCGGTTAAAGAACATCATGGCCGAGGCCTGGTTGGTGACTGCATGTGTCGCATTTCTGTAGGCTAACAGGAAATTGTCCACCTTATGCTGCAGTGGAATGTCGTCATCGCACATGGCCCTTACTGCTTTTTTAAAGGTTTGTACGAACCTCTCAGCCAATCCATTTGTGGCTGGATGATACGGGGCGGATGTGTAATGCCTTACCCCATTCCTTTTCATAAATCTTCGAAACTCTTCGGACACAATCTGTGGTCTGTTATCAGAGCAAATCTGCTCTGGCAAGCTGTTCCTGGCAAAAATGGTCCGTAGGACTGCAATAGTTTTCTCCGTGGTGGTGGAGGACATTTTGATCACCTCAGGCCATTTCGAGTGCGCATCCACGGCTATTAAAAACATTGAGTCCATGAATGGACTAGCAAAATCAATATGCACCCGTTGCCATGGAGATGAGGGCCACTCCCATGGGTGTAGAGGGGCATGTGGTGGTGCATTTTGGACCTTCTGCCATCCTGAGCAGCTCTTTGTCAGGTCCTCAATTTGCTGATCGATCCCCGGCCACCACACATAAGCCCTAGCAAGGCTTTTCATTTTCACCCCTCCCAGATGACCTCCGTGAAGCTCATTGAGCACTCTCTCCCTTAATTTGGGTGGAATTACCACTCGGGATCCACACATCAAGGTCCCCTGGCATACTGACAGCTGTTCTCTTCTGGATGAGAATGCTGGCAACAGTGAGTCACCATGTGCTGGCCATCCCTTCACCGTCAAAGCATATACCCAAGACAGTGTCGGGTCATTTCGGGTCTCCTTCTCTATACCAGCGTTAGTTACTGGCAAGCATTCAATTATATTCGAATGAAATATTACGACAGGATCCACTGCTGGTACTTCCTCCGCAGTAGGCAGTGGCAGGCGTGATAGCCCATCAGCGTTTCCATGCTGTTTCGTGCCCTTATACTCGATTTCATATTGGTGCGCCCCTAGAAAAAGGGACCATCTTTGTAGCCGTTGCGCAGTCATCACCGGAACGCCCTTCTTTGGGTTAAAGATGGAGACAAGTGATTGGTGGTCAGTCAGCAAGGTGAACTTCTGCCCGTGCAGATAGTGATTGAACTTTTTCACTCCCCACACTAGGCTGAGGGCCTCCCTGTCAATCTGGGCATAGTTACGCTCGGCTGAGGTTAGTGACTGAGACGCAAAGGCTACTGGCCTCTCCGAGCCGTCCGGGAATTTGTGCGATAGCACCGCTCCAATGCCATAGGGTGTTGCATCACACGCCAACCGAATTGGTAGTGCTGGGATGAAATGAACCAACAACTCTTTTGATGTGATCAATGCTTTGCTCTTCTGGAAAGCTCGTTTACATTTGTCACTCCACTTCCATGGTACCCCCGTTTGCAGTCGGGTGTTCAGTGGGTGTAATACTGTAGACAAATTCGGCAAGAACTTATGGTAGTAGTTCACCAGCCCGAGGAACGACCTCAGTTGTGACACATTTTCCGGTGCTGGAGCTTTGACTACTGCCTCAATCTTTTCAGGGGGCTTATGTAACCCCTCTTTATCAATAATGTGGCCACAATACGAGATCTGCTTCTGGAAAAACTCGCATTTGTGGCGATTAGCTCGGAGCCCATATTCCTTCAATCTAGTGAGCACCTGCTCCAGGTTGGCGAGGTGATCACTGTCATTTTCGCCCGTGACCAGGATGTCGTCCAAATAACACTGGGTCCCTGGAATCCCTTGCAGGACTTCCATTGCCCTTTGCCAAATAGCTGGAGCTGATGCTACCCCAAACACCAGCTGGTTGTATTGGTAGAGACCTTTATGAGTGTTGATCGTGAGGTACTGTTTCGAGGCTTCTTCTACCTCCATTTGCAGGTACACCTGGGCCAGATCAATCTTAGTGAAGCATTTCCCTCCAGATAGCGAGGCGAATATATCTTCAATCCGCAGAAGCGGATATTGTACAGTGTGAAGGAGTGGGTTCACTGTCACCTTAAAGTCCCCACAGATGTGAACCTTCTTTGGTTCCCCAGGCATATTACTCAACGACCTCTTCATTACAGGAACAATGGGTGTAGCCCACTCGCTCCAGTCCACTTTGGACAGTACTCCTGAACGTTCCAAACCTTCCAGCTCTGCTTCGACAGCTGGGCGGATCACATAAGGTACCGGTCTGGCCTTAAAAAACTTTGGGCTTGCATTTTCCTCTATTTTGATAGTCGCTGTTATGCCTTTTAGTGTTCCGAGTCCCTGCTGGAACACTTCTTCGTCAGTTAGCATTTTTGACAGTCGTCCAGGTGTGATGTCGTCATCCTTTTTGGCATCTACAGTCAGTGCTTGTATGGAATACCAATCTAGCTGTATCTTCCGGATCCATTCACGTCCTAGTAGTGGTGGTTCTCCATCTGGCAATACATATAGGTCCATTTTTGGTGTTTCCTTGCCGTTATATATAACGTTCACCCTTATTTTTCCTTTGGGGTAGACTTTTTGCCCCGTGTACATCTTCAAGACAATCTTTGTATCTCTCAAGGGTATATGTGAGAATAGCCGCTTGTAGTCCCTTCGGTTTATGACTGTTAGGGCTGATCCTGTGTCCAATTCCATTTTCACTTGGACTCCTGCTATCTTGAGCGTGACCCAGATAGTTTGGTGATCCTCCGTTTTGATCACATTATGTAGTTTCAGACAGCCCAGCTCCTTGCTTCCGGAGTCTGTATCACTCTTCTGTTCGTCTGAACTACTCTCCGTCACCTTATGTACCTTCTTGTACTTCTCCTGTGGGGATTTCTTGCTGCTGGTTTTCTTTCCCAACCTGCAGACTCTTGCTATGTGTCCTACTTTTCCACACTGTCTGCACACTTTGTCCTTGAACCAGCAATCATTATGGTCGTTTGTTGTTCTGCCGCAGCGATAGCACTTCACTGTTCCGTATGACATTTCATTTGTGCCATATTCTTGCGGTCTCCATTGTATCTCTGCAGCGCCCCGTGCTGCTGCTTTGTGTGATACTGCAATGCTGAAAGACTTATCCAGCGTAAGATCCTTTTCTGATAGAAGCCGTTTCTGGGTTCCTTCACTTTGAAGCCCACACACAAACTTGTCCCTTAAAGTATCTGCTAGTCCCGTTCCAAACTGGCAGTGTTTTGATAGCTTGCGCAGTTCCATTAAATACTCAGCATTACTTTCATCTTTATGTTGGTTCCTTTTGTGAAACTTAAATCTTTCTGCTATCAGCAGCGGTGTGGGGTTTAAGTGGTCCTGTAGGATTGACACTATGTTTTCAAAATCCTTTTCTACTGGCTTCTCTGAGGTTACTAGGTTTCGCAGTAAGCCATACGTTTTTGCACCCATTGAATTCAACAATACCAGCGCTTTCTTGTCATCTGGCACTTCATTCGCCTTGCAGTATACTTCTATGCGTTCGACATATGTCGTCCAATCTTCGACTTCATTGTCGAACGCTGTGATACTGCCACTCTTCGGGATTTTTGGGTGTGGTTAGTCTGGCTTAAAATGGCATCTCCTGCGCTTTCCTTTCTTCCCCGCTGTGGCTTAAAATGGCGTCTCCCGCGCTTTCCTTTCTTCCCCGCTGCGGCTTAAAATGGCGTCTCCCGCGCTGCTGCCAACGCCGCTCTCGGCGGTCCTCGTGGCAAATGGCGACGCCCTGTGGGTTTCGTGCGCTGCTCCTGCACTGCTGCCAATGCCGCTCTCTGCGGTCCTCGTGGCAATGGCAGCGCCTCGCGTTTTCCTGCGCGCCTCTCTCCCCCGTTGACGCTGCTCGGCCCTTGACCACCGGCTGCGCTCTGCTCTCTCTCATCTCTCTCCCCCGTTGACGCCGCTCGGTCCTGAACACCAGCTGCGCCCTGTGCGCTCTGCCCTCTCTCTCTCCCCCTTCGACGCTGCTCGGCCTTTTTCTGTGCCGCTCGGTCGAGCTCTAGCCCGTCGCTGTCCGGGAATGGTCTGCGCAGTACCTGTTGCCAGCCCGTTTCGCTGGACCACCATGACTGGAAAGCCAAGCCTGGCTCTCGACAGCCTCCCCTGCGATGCTCAAATCTCCGCTGGATGACTGGGCGGTTGCCCATGGTCGACGCCCATGCTTCTGGACTTAACCTTCTTCCACTGTTCTCCAGGAGCGAATCCCTGGGAGGTGATGCAGAGTTGCAGGTAGGTTCGAATCTGCTCGTCGCCACTGTTACATCCGTGTAATAATAAGAAAAGGACTGCAGAGAATGGTACAACAAGTGTTTACACAACGTGGTTCAAACTGCAACTGACTGTACAGATCACTACTCAGGGTTTATATACAGGTGCGGTCACTGCCGGTACTACAGGATACAGGAGCTGTAAAAAGTAGTTCTCCCCCTTAAAGGTACATATACACTTACCATTTAGGGTCTACTTCTATTCATTACCACCAACAAAAGGTGTGTGTTTTTTTAATATTCCTACCTTCATGTGGCGTGCTCCTCTCGGATCCACATCACTACCGTGGATCACTGCCGACCCGCGTTAGCTCCCCTCCCACTCTCCTCCTCCCCCACCCCACAGGACTTATTGGCGGCCAGTACATCGGTGAGCTGCCGCTGGAGGAATGACAGGCGCTGGCAGCCTGAAAACAGGCCTAAGTTCATTTCTAGGCCTATAGCTCTCACCTACTCTATCTATGTGCCTTAACCCCAGGCTCAGAAGGATGCCTCTACCTCGACAGAATTTATCTATTTCCCACATTAGCCATCTTTATGGACAGTCTGAAAGACGTTACCAATTTAATCCAAATTACAATTCTGGCCAGTTTTGTGCTGTAGACGCTACTTACTAAGTACTGGATTGGGACTGCGCACATTAATTTCACATGTCACCCTTACAACCAGAAGAGAGACAGAAGACCCTCATCCATTTCATCTGAGATGAATGTAAAGAAGACTATGAATTACATACTATTGGGAATTAAGAGCCACTCTTGTGGTGTCACTGATGACCAGCATCATCATGATGCTTGACATTTCTCTTCGTTTTTTCAGTTTCGAAAATAAAATTAACCATTAAAAACACCCCTCTTTAGTATTATTTTCACAATTAAAGAGCTTCATTCTTTTTATTCCACTTTTCTTCTCTACTCTCCTGATGGTGCTGAGTTTTGTTCAGCTACAATCCCAAAGACACTAGCAGACCATCAGTGCCAAAGTGGCTATTCTTCATTACATAGAATTACATCACATAGAATCTGTAGCACAAAACCATGCCATTCAGCCCAACTGGTCTATGCTGGTGTTTATACACCACATGAGCTTCCTCTCACTCTAATTACCTCTTCCCACCCTGTCCCCATAACCTTTTATTCCCTTCTCCCTCATGTATGCATCAAGCCTCCATCTATCTTCAACCACTCCACGTGGCAGTGAGTTCCATATTCTCACCAGTCTCTGTGGAGTGAGCCTTTGGTTAGTAGTAGCATTCCCATCTCTGAGTCAGAAGATGCAGGGTACTGACCCCTCTCCAGTCAGTCCTGGTGAGTGGAGACCAGAGCTCCGGCTTTGAATTCTGGCTTGACGTCCAGCGGGATACTCGTGTCCCATGGTTGTGGGTGACCCCCGCATCCACCTCCCCCTCATTGTATGGGTTGTGGAAGCCTATAAAAGCTGCCATATTGGACTAACTACCCTATTTTCTGGTATAAAGACAGTTACGGCCATCGAAGGAGCGTTCACGCCGCTGCCTGTGAGACTGCTAATCAGCCTATGAATCCTTCTACTACTCCATGCTATTCTCACAAGGGAAGAGTGTGAAGATACAAAAACAACAAACTCTCTGTGTAAAGGAAGTCCTCCTAACTTCTTCATTTGATCTGTTAGTGGCTCTCTTGTATTTATGCCCCTTTGTTCTGGATTCACCCACAAGTGGAAACAATTTCTCCACATTCACCCTATCGAACTATTTCATAATTATAAAGACCTCCATCAGGTCTCCTCTTCATTTTCACTTTTCCAGAGAATAGACCCACAGCATGCTCAGTCTTTCCTGATAGTGGCATCCTCTCAATTCTGGTAACATCCTTGTAAATCTTTTCTACACTTTCCCCAATGCTTCAATATCCTTTGTGTAGTGTGGAGAGCAGAACTGACACAATGCTCCAAGTGTGGTCTAATCAAGCTTCTATATAAATTTAACATTACATAAGAACATAAGAACATAAGAAATAGGAGCAGGAGTAGGCCAATCGGCCCCTCGAGCCTGCTCCGCCATTCAATAAGATCATGGCTGATCTGATCCTAACCGCCAATCCACTATCACAGAACCATCTCCTGAATCTAACAGAATTAGACACATGAAATAGGAGCAGGATCAGGCTACACGGCCCCTGGGCCCGCTCCGCTACCCACAGGGCCATGACCAATCTGAACCTAGACTCATGTCCAAATTCCTGCCCGCTCCCCGTAACCCTTAATTCCCTTTACTTCTAGGAAACTGTCTATTTCTGTTTTAAATTTATGTAATGATGTAGCTTCTACAGCTTTTTGGGGCAGCATATTCCATGGACCTACTACCCTCTGAGTGAAGTAGTTCCTCCTCATCTCAGTCTTGAAAGAGCAGCCCCTTATTCTAAGACTATGCCCCCTAGTTCTAGTTTCACCCATCATCGGGAACATCCTCCCCGCATCCACCCGATCCAACCCCTTCACAATCTTATATGTTTCAATAAGATCGCCTCTCATTCTTCTGAACTCCAATGAGTAGAGTCCCAATCTACTCAACCTCTCCTCATATGTCCATCCCCTCATCCCCGGGATTAACCGAGTGAACCTTCTTTGTACTGATTCGAGAGCAAGTATGTCTTTTCTTAAGTATGGACACCAAAACTGTATGCAGTATTCCAGGTGCGGTCTCACCAATACCTTGTACAACTGAAGCAATACATCCCTATTTTTATATTCTATCCCCCTAGCAATGAAAGCCAACATTCCAATGGCCTTCTTAATCACTTGCTGCACCTGCATACTAACCTTTTGAGTTTCGTGCACCAGGACCCCCAGATCCCTTTGTACTTCAGTACTTTCCAGTTTCTTGCCATTAAGATAATAACTTGCTCTACGATTTTTCCTGCCAAAGTGCATAACCTCACACTTTCCAGTATTGTATTCCATCTGCCAAATCTTTGCCCACTTACTTAGCCTGTCTATGTCCCCTTGCAGGTTTTTTATGTCCTCCTCACTCACTACTTTCCCTCCCATCTTAGTACCATCTGCAAACTTTGATATGTTACACTCGGTCCCCTCCTCCAAATCGTTAATATAGATTGTAAAGAGTTGGGGACCCAGCACTGACCCCTGCGGAACACCACTAGTTACTGATTGCCAGTCTGAGAATGAACCATTTATCCCAACCCTCTGCCTTCTGTTAGATGGCCAATCCTCTATCCATGCCAGAATATTACCCCCAATCCCGTGATTTTTTATCTTAAGCAATAATCTTCTGTGTGGCACCTTGTCAAATACCTTTTGGAAGTCTAATTACACTACATCCACTGGTTCCCCTTTATCCACCCTATATGTTACTTCCTCAAAGAACACCAGCAAATTTGTCAAACATGACTTCCCCTTCATAAAACCATGCTGACTTTGTCCTATTAAATTGTGATTATCCAAATGTCCTGTTACTGTCTCCTTAATAATGGACTCCAATATTTTACCGACCACAGATGTTAGGCTAACCGGTCTATAGTTTCCAGCCTTCTGTCTACTGCCCTTTTTAAATAAGGGCATTACATTAGCAGTTTTCCAGTCTGCCGGGACCTTTGCTGAGTCCAGGGAGTTTTGGAAAATTATTACCAATGCATCCACAATCCCTACTGCCACTTCCCTCAAGACCCTAGGATGTAAGCCATCAGGTCCAGGTGATTTATCCGCCTTGAGTCCCATTATTTTACCGAGTACCACTTCCTTAGTGATTTTGATCGTGTTTAGCTCCTCCCCCCCTACAGCCCCCTGTTTGTCCAGTGTTGGGATATTCTTAGTGTCTTCTACTGTAAAGACTGATACAAAATATTCATTCAGTGTTTTTGCCATCTCCATATTTCCCACCATTAATTTCCCGGTCTCATCCTCTAAGGGACCAACATTTACTTTAGCCACCCTTTTTCTTTTTATATAACTATAAAAACTCTTACTATCTGTTTTTATATTTTTTGCTAATTTACTTTCATAATCTATCTTCCCTTTCTTAATGAATCTTTTTGTTATTTTTTGCTGTCTTTTAAAGCTTTCCCAATCCTCTATCCTCCCACTAGATTTGGCTACTGATGCGCCTCAATAACTTCAAGGCTCAAAGTTAACTGGATAAAACTAGGCTTTTATTAGCAAAGAAAGATGCCTGTGTCTTCACCTAGCATTCTGCTGTTCTGCTGCAAGACAAGCCTGGGCTTGTCTTAAGTAGGGCCAGGTATGGGCGGAGCCGACACACCCAGTGGGGAGAAAGGGGGCGGTGCACTATATACAATACAAGGTAAAAACACAGGAGCAGGCAATACAAACACAGGAGCAGGCAATACAATATATGTAGTTAAATACAGAGTCTGATGAATGACATATTTAATCACATTCACCCCTTCTACAGATTTAGTCTGTTCGGGGGTGTGATAGTCCTCTGTGACCGACGTAACGGTTGCGGTGCCGCGGGTGCCGGCTGGGTGTCCCAGGTGACCTCCTGGGTCTCTGCCGGGGGCGCAACCGGGGTTGTTGAAGGAGTAGGGGGTGGGGGTACCGTTGGCTGGTGTTCTTCCGGGGTGATGAAAGAATAGTGGGTGGAGTGGGTGGGTAATAGTTGTTGTGGTTGTTGTCGTTGTTGCTGTTGTTGTTGTAGTCATTGTCGTTGTTGCTGTTGTTACCGGCTGGGGCGAGGTCGTTTATGGACACAGTGTCCTCCCGTCCGTCGGCGTGCCGGACATACGCATATTGTGGGTTGGCGTGGAGCAGGTGCACTGGCTCCACGAGAGGGTCCGTCTTGTGGCCCCTCACATGCTTCCGCAAAAGTCCCGGACCTGGGGTGGAGAGCCATGACGGTATCGATACGCCTGAGGTGGATTTCCGGGGAAACACAAACATTAGCTCATGAGGCGTGGCATTAGTGGCGGTACACAATAGTGACCGTATTGAGTGGAGCACATCTGGGAGGACTTCCTGCCAGCGGGAGATAGGGAGGCCCTTGGTCCTTAGAGTTAGAGTGACTGCCCTCCATACTGTCCCGTTCTCTCGCTCCACCTGACCGTTACCCCGGGGGTTGTAGCTGGTGGTACGGCTCGTGGAAATCCCCTTGGACAGCATGTACTGGCGTAGCTCTTCACTCATGAAGGACGCCCCCCTATCCGTGTGGATATAGCTTGGCATACCGAACAGGCAGAACAGGCTGTTGAGGCATTTAATGACCGTGGCGCTGGTCATGTCTGGGCAGGGGAAGGCGAATGGGAAACGGGAGTATTCATCCACAATGTTCAGGAAGTAAACATTGCGGTCGACGGACGGGAGGGGGCCCTTGAAATCTAAGCTAAGCCGCTCAAAGGGCCGTGTAGCTTTGATTAGGTGGGCTCTATCAGGGCGGTAGAACCGAGGCTTGCACTCAGCGCAAGTGCGGCAGTTCCTGGTCAGAGACCGAACTTCCTCAATCGAGTAGGGTAAGTTGCGGGACTTTATGAAGTGGAACAGCCGTGTGACCCCTGGGTGGCAGAGGTCGTTGTGGAGGGTCTGTAGCCGATCCCCGGTGGCGTTGGCACACATCCCTCGTGAGAGGGCGTCGGGGGATTCGTTAAGGGCCCCCGGCCGGTATATGATGTCGTACTCGAAGGTGGAGAGCTCGATCCGCCACCTAAGAATCTTATCATTTTTAATCTTCCCCCTCTTTATTATTGAACATAAACGCTACCGACCGCTGGTCGGTAAGTAGGGTGAAGCGTTTGCCGGCTAGGTAGTGCCGCCAGTGGCGCACTGCCTCCACGATGGCTTGGGCCTCCTTTTCCACGGAGGAGTGTCTGATCTCGGGCCCCTGGAGGGTCCTCGAGAAGAAAGCTACGGGCCGCCCCGCCTGGTTGAGGGTGGCCGCCAAGGCAAAGTCAGACGCATCACTTTCCACTTGAAAGGGAGTGTTCTTGTCCACTGCCTGTAGCGTGGCCCGCTCAATATCCTGCTTAATGCTTTTGAAGGCAGCATGGGCCTCAGCAGAGAGCGGGAAAGAGGATGCTTTCAAGAGGAGGCGGGCTTTATCGTAGTAGTTAGGGACCCATTGGGCATAATACGAGAATAACCCCAGGCACCTTTTCAGGGCTTTGGGAGTGTTGGGCAGGGGCAGCTCCCGTAGGGAGCGCAATCGGTCGGGGTCTGGTCCGATTTCCCCATTCTCCACCACGCTGCCTAGTATGCAGAGGCGCGTGGTGTTGAAAACGCACTTGTCCTCGTTGTAAGTGAGGTTGAGTTTTTGTGCGGTTTTCAGAAACCTCGCGAGGTTTGAGTCGTGGTCCTGTTGGTTGTGGCCGCAGATGGTGATGTTGTCGAGATAGGGGAAGGTTGCCTGCAAGTGATGGTCCATGCGGTCCATCTCCCTCTGAAAGACCGAGACCCCATTCGTCACCCCAAAGGGGACTCTGAGGAACTGGTAGAGGCGTCCGTTTGCCTTGAAGGCGGTGTACGAATGGTCCTCTGGTCTGATAGGGAGCTGGTGGTACGCTGACTTGAGGTCGATAGTGGAGAACACCCGGTATTGGGCAATTTGGTTCACCATCTCGGATATGCGGGGTAGCGGGTAGGCGTCTAGTTGGGTATAGATGTTGACTGTTTGACTATAATCAATCACCATCCGCTTCTTCTCGCTACCCCTCACCACCACCACTTGGGCGCGCCACGGGCTGTTGCTGCATTCAATAATGCGCTCCCTCAGGAGCCTGTCTACCTCGGTCGCGATAAACCGCCTGTCCTCCCAGCTGTACCTCCTGCTTTTGGTCGCTATTGGCCGGCAGTTAGGGGTAAGGTTCGCGAATAGCGAAGGCGGCTTTACCTTCAGGGTAGCCAGACCGCACACTGTGAGGGGCGGCTGGGTCCCACCGAAATTGAGCGTGATGCTTTGGTGGTGGCACTGAAAATCCAGGCCCAAGATCACGCTCACACATAAATCCTTCATAATTAACAGTTTAAAATTATTATATACAGTGCCTTTAACGGACAATCGTACCGCGCAGTAACCCGCAATAGTCGATATCTGGGTTTTGTCAGCCATAGAGATCGTGCCCTGAGTAGGGACTATAGTTAGAGAGAGTCGTTGTACCAGACCAGGGTGAATGAAGCTCTCTGTGCTCCCGCTGTCAATTAAACATTTAACCTTGCACCCGTTTACCTCGATGTCCACCATCGATTTGGATAGTGGGTGCGGTCTGGACTGGTCCACTGTGATCGACGCCACTGTAGGGCCCTGATCGGGACAAGATGGTGGGCCACACGAGGCCGGGTAATATGGCGTCCACGATATCTGCTCGCGAGATGGCGGACCCCACGAGGTCGGACAAGATGGCGTCCAAGATGGCCGCTCCCACGGCGCGCACGCGGCGGTGGCGGGTTTGCCTGCGGGGTTCCCTCTGCACACCTTCCCAAAATGCTCCTTCTTACCGCACTTACAGCAGGTGGTGCCTTTCGCCGGGCACAGGTTCCTGGTGTGCTTCGGCTGCCCGCAGAAGTAGCATTTGGGGGCCCGATGCGTCGCGGCGGTCGTAGGGCTTCTGTGGGGAGAGCAGGGCCCCGACGGTGTTGGGCTACCGGGCGGGGAAGATGTCTTCCAACATGGCGGCGCCCTTGGTGCGTACGAGGCGGCGTGGGCTGCGCGTCCTGAAGAGTAGGAGTCAGAATTCTTCTGAGCCACATCCAGCGATTGCGCTGTGTCCACAGTCTGTGTCAGATCTAGGCCCGTTTTCTCTAACAGTCTCTGCCGGATGTAATTAGAGCTAAGGCCTGCGATAAAGGCATCCCGAATAAGCTCGTCTGTGTATACCGTGGCTTTCACGTCTTTGCATTTGCAGTCTTTGCGAAGCACTTTTAGGGTGACTAGAAAGTTCTCTAGCGACTCTCCGGGTCGCTGTGTGCAGGTAGCAAGCAGATGCCTGGCGTACACCTCGTTGGTAGGCCGCTGATAGTGGGCCTTTAGAATGTTGCAGGCATCCAGGTAGGTGGCAGCGTCTTGGATGAGTGGAAAAACCCGGTGGCTTACCCGATTCTGCAGGATCCCGAGTTTCACATCTCCGGTGGCTCTAGAGGCTGTGACGGCTTCGGAGTTGGCCATAAAAAATTCCAAGCACTGGAACCAGTGTCCAAACCGTGCCGATGCATCCGAAGCATGCGGGTCCAAATCCAAGCGTTCCGGTTTCAAAAGTTGATCCATCGTTGAAAGTTTGCTAATAAAATTGATGCGCCTCAATAACTTCAAGGCTCAAAGTTAACTGAATAAAACTAGGCTTTTATTAGCAAAGAAAGATGCCTGTGTCTTCACCTAGCATTCTGCTGTTCTGCTGCAAGACAAGCCTGGGCTTGTCTTAAGTAGGGCCAGGTATGGGCAGAGCCGACACACCCAATGGGGAGAAAGGGGGCGGTGCACTATATACAATACAAGGTAAAAACACAGGAGCAGGCAATACAAATACAGGAGCAGGCAATACAATATATGTAGTTAAATACAGAGTCTGATGATTGACATATTTCATCACAGCTACCTTATATACCCTTGTTTTTAGTCGAATACTATCCTTAATATCTTTACTTACCTCCTTGTTTTCGTATTCTATTCTTACAGAAATGAACCCAATACTTTCTTTGCATTCTTTATGGCCTTATCAGCTTCTGTTACTACTTTTAGCAATTTAGGTATCTTTATTCCCAGATTTCTTTGCTCCTCTACCCCATTTTGTTTCTTACCTTCCAAGTAATAAGCGGCCTCCTTATTCCTCCCACCAAAATGAACCACCTCACACTTTGTTATATTGAGTTTCATTTGCCATTAATTAGCCCACTCTGCAAGCCTGTTTATATCTTTCTGTATTTTGGTGCACCTCTCCACATTATTAGCTATATACCCCAATTTAGTATTATCTACAAATTTTGACACCATACATCCAGTTTCTGAATCCAAATCATTTATGTATATGGTGAATAGCAGTGGTCCTAGCACAGATCCCTGGAAGACACTTCCCTTAATTCCTACCTTGTGTTTTCTGTTTTGTAGCCATCTTACAATCCATTCTGCTACCTGGCCCAACTCTCCTTGTCATGAGTATCTTGTGTCACCCCTTTTCGAAGACCTCCTGAAATTCCATGTATACCACAACAACAACAACAACTTGTGTTTATATAGCACCTTTATCGTAGTAAAACGTCCCAAGGCGCTGCACAGGAGTATTTTAAGACAAAAAATTTAACACCGATTCACATAAGGATAAATTAGGGCAGGTCACCAAAAGTTTGGTCAAAGAGTTAGGTTTTAAGGAGAGTCTTAAAGGAGGAAAGAGAGGTAGCGAGACGGACAGATTTAGGCAGGGAATTCCAGAGCTTAGGGCCGAGGCAACAGAAGGCACATCCACTGCATTGTCATTGTTTACTTTGTTACTTCTTCAAAGAATTCAATAAGATTGTTTAAACATGATCTTCCTATTAGAAATCTATGCTGACTATTTTTTATTATATTCTCTGTGTCTCGATGTTTTGTTATCTGATCTATAAGCAAAGATTCTCGTATCTTTCCTACCACTGACGTTAAACTAACTGGTCTATAGTTCCCTTGGTTAGTTCTGTTGTGTCTGTGTATAATTAATAAGACACAGACTGCAGGAGAATGGTAGAACAGGTGTTTACTCGACGTGGCTCACACTGGCACTGATCTGTACAGATTACTACTCAGTGTTATATACAGGTGTGGTCACTGCCGGTACTGCAGAATACATGAGCTGTAAAAGATAGTTCCCCCCTTAAAGGTATATACATTACAATTCCTCCCCTTTTAGATTAACAGTACCATAACACTCATTTAACAATTAAATATCACACTAATTACAATTAACACTTTTAACATGCAACATTAGCTGAAAGTGTCTATTTATATATTCAGTCTTTGGGGAGGCTTCCTGATCCTTTCTGGATAGCGCCTTTCCCGAGTGTCTTGCTCTTGGTGCGGAGGCGATTCTGGCCCCCTGTCGTCGGTTGGTTCATCAGCTTCCGATGCTACTGTTTCTGGGGTAGATGCGACCTGTACGTCGGGTTCATCACCAGGTACGTATGGGCGAGGCATGGGGTTGACTTGTTCCTGTGACTCTAGGATCTGGTCAGCATGGCGTCTCACGATGCTCTCCCCAACGTCCACTGTGTACATTAGTGGGCCCTGCCGTGTGCATATCGTTCCTGGCTGCCATTTTTCTGTTCGGTAGTCACGGGCCAAGACTGGTTGCCCTACATTGAAGCTCCTTGTTGGCTTCTCATGGATGTGCTGGAATTGCTTACTCTCAACATCTCTTCGTACGTTTGGTCTGAGCAAATCCAGGCGAGATCTTAACCTTCGGTTAAAGAACATCATGGCTGGGGCCTGGTTGGTGACTGCATGTGTCGCATTCCGGTAGGCGAACAGGAAATTATCCGCCTTGTGCTGCAGCGGAATGTTGTCATTGTACATAGCCTTTATTGCCTTCTTAAAGGTTTGTACGAACCTCTCAGCCAATCCATTTGTGGCTGGATGATACGGGGCAGATGTGTAATGCCTTACCCCATTCTTTTTCAAGAACCTCCGGAACTCTTCGGACACAAACTGTTGTCCGTTGTCGGAGCAAATCTGTTCTGGCAAGCCATTCCTGGCAAAAATGGTCCGTAGGACTGCAATAGTTTTCTCCGTGGTGGTGGAGGACATTTTGATGACCTCAGGCCATTTTGAGTGTGCATCCACGGCTATTAAAAACATTGAGTCCATGAATGGACCAGCAAAATCAATATGCACCCGTTGCCATGGAGATGAGGGCCACTCCCATGGGTGTAGAGGGGCCTGTGGTGGTGCATTTTGGACTTTCTGGCATCCTGAGCAGCTCTTGGTCAGGTCCTCGGTTTGTTTATCGATTCCCGGCCACCACACATAAGCCCTGGCTAGGCTTTTCATTTATACCCCTCCCAGATGACCCTCATGAAGCTCATTGAGCACTCTATCCCTTAACTTGGGTGGAATTACCACTCGGGATCCACACATCAAGGTCCCCCGGCACATTGACAGCTGTTCTCTCCTTGTCGAGAATGCTGGCAACAGTGAGTCGCCATGTGCTGGCCATCCCTTCACCGTCAAATCATATACCCGAGACAGTGTCGGGTCATTTCGGGTTTCCTTTTCGATACAAGCGTTAGTTACCGGTAGGTATTCAACTATAGTCGAATGGAATATTTCGACAGGATCCACTGCTGGTGCTTCCTCCACAGTAGGCAGTGGCAGGCGTGATAGCCCATCAGCATTTCCATGCTGTTTCGTGCCCTTATATTCACTCTCATAGTGGTGCACCCCTAGAAAAAGTGACCATCTTTGTAGTCGTTGCGCAGTCATCACCGGAACGCCCTTCTTCAGCTTAAAAATGGAGACAAGAGGCTGGTGATCAGTCAGCAAGGTGAATTTCTGCCCGTGCAGATAGTGATTGAACTTTTTCACTCCCCACCCTAGGCTGAGGGCCTCCCTGTCAATTTGGGCGTAGTTACGCTCGGCTGAGGTTAGTGATTGTGACGCAAAGGCTATTGGCCTCTCTGAGCCGTCCGAGAATTTGTGTGACAGCACCGCTCCAATGCCGTAGGGTGATGCATCACATGCCAACCGAATTGCTAATGCCGGGTTGTAATGGGCCAATACCTCTTTCGATGTGATTAGTGTTTTGCTCTTCTGGAAAGCTCGTCTACATTCGTCACTCCACTTCCATGGCACCCCAGTTTGCAGTAGAGTGTTCAGTGGGTGCAGTATTGTCGACAAATTTGGCAAGAACTTATGGTAGTAGTTTACCAGCCTGAGGAACGACCTCAGTTGTGACACATTTTCCGGTGCTGGAGCCTTGACTACTGCCTCAATCTTCTCTGGGGACTTATGTAACCCCTCTTTATCGATAACGTGGCCACAATACGAGATCTGTTTTCTAAAAAACTCACACTTGGGGCGGTTAGCTCGGAGCCCATATTCCTGCAATCTAGTGAGCACCTGCTCCAGGTTGGCAAGGTGATCACTGTCATTTTCGCCCGTGACCAGGATGTCGTCCAAATAACACTGGGTCCCTGGGATCCCTTGCAGGACTTGTTCCATTGCCCTCTGTCAAATAGCCGGAGCTGATGCTACCCCGAATACCAGCCGGTTGTATTGGTAGAGACCTTTATGGGTTTTGATTGTGAGGTTTTTTTTGATGCTTCTTCTACCTCCATTTGCAGGTACGCCTGGGCCAGATCAATCTTAGTGAAGCGTTTCCCTCCAGATAGCGAGGCGAAATTATCTTCAATCAGCGGAAGTGGATATTGTACGGTGTGAAGGACCGGGTTCACTGTTACCTTAAAGTCCCCACGGATGCGAACCTTCCTTGGTTCCCCAGGCGTGCTGCTCAACGACTTTTTCATCACAGGGACAATGGGTGTAGCCCACTTGCTCCAATCTACCTTGGACAGTACACCTGAACGTTCCAGACTCTCCAGCTCTGCTTCGAAGGCTGGGCGGATCGCATAAGGTACCGGTCTGGCCTTAAATTTTGGGCTTGCGTTTTCTTCAATTTTAATCATCGCTGTCATGCCTTTTAGTGTTCCGAGTCCTTGCTGGAAAACTTCATTCGCGTCAGTTAGGATCTTTGACAGTCACCCAGGTGTGACGTCGTCATCCTTTTTGTCAGCCACAATCAGTGCTTGTATGGAATGCCAATCCAGTTGTATTTTCCGGATCCATTCATGTCCCAGTAATGGTGGTCCTCCATCTTCCAATACATACAGGTCTAGTTTTGGTGTTTCCTTACCGTTATATATAACGGTCACCCTTATTTTTCCTTTGGGGTAGACTTTTTGCCCCGTGTACGTCTTCAAAATAATTTTTGTGTCTCTCAAGGGTATGTGTGAGAATAGCCGCTCGTAGTCCCATCGGTTTATGACTGTTAGGGCTGATCCTGTGTCCAATTCCATCTTTACCTGGACTCCTGCTATCTTGAGAGTGACCCAAATGGTTCGGTGATCCTCCATTGTGATCACATTATGTAATTTCAGACAACTCAGTTCCCTGCTTTCGGAGTCGTTATCACTCTTTTGTTCGTCTGAACTATTCTCCATCATCTTATGTACCTTCTTGTACTTTTCTTTGGTAGGTTTCTTATTGCTGGTTTTCTTTCCTGACCTGCAGACTCGTGCTATGTGTCCTACTTTTCCACACTGTCTGCACACTTTGTCTTTGAACCAGCAATCATTCTGGTCATGTGTTGTTCTGCTGCAGCGATAGCACTTCTCTGTTCTATATGACATTTTGTTTGTGCCATATTCTTGCGGTCTCTGTTGTATCTCTGCAGCGCCCCGTGCTGCTGCTTCATATGATACCGCAATGCTGAAAGCCTTTTTCAGCGTAAGGTCCTTTTCAGATAAAAACCGTTTCTGGGTTACTTCACTTTGAAGCCCACACACAAACTTGTCCCTTAAGGTATCTGCCGGTTCCGCTCCAAACTGGCAGTGTTTCGATAGTTTGCACAGTTCTGTTAAATAATCAGCATTGCTTTCATCCTTATGCTGGTTCCGTTTGTGAAACTTGAATCTTTCTGCTATCAGCAGCGGTGTGGGGTTTAAATGTTCCTGTAGTATCGTTACTATGTCTTCAAAACTCTTTTCCATTGGCTCCGTTGGGGTTACTAGATTTCGTAATAAACCATACGTCTTTGCACCCATTAAATTTAACAATACCGACGCTTTCTTGTCATCTGACACCTCATTTGCCTTGCAGTATACCTCTATTCGTTTGACATATGTAGTCCAATCTTCGACTTCATTGTCAAACGCGGTGATACTGCCACTCTTCGGCATTTTGGGTGTAGTTTAAAATGGCGTCTCCCAATGGCTTAAAATGGTGTCTCCCGCGCTTTCCTTCTCCCCCCCGCTGCTGCCAACGCCGCTCCCGGCGGTTCTCGTGGCAATGGCGGTGCCCTGTAGGTTTCGCGTGCTTCTCCTGTGCTGCTGCCAACGCCGCTCTCGGCGGTCCTCGTGGCAATGGCGGCGCCTCGCGGGTTTCTGCGCGTCTCTCTCTCCCTCTCTTCGACGCTGCTCGGCCCCTAAACACCGGCTGCACCCTGTGCGCTCTGCCCTCTCTCTCTCTCCCCCATCAATGCTGCTCGGCCCTTTGCTGTGCAGCTCGGTCGGGCTCTAGCCCGCCGCTGTCCGGGAAGGGTCTGCGCACTACCTGTTGCCAGCCCGTTTCTCTGGACCACCTCGACTGGAAAGCCAAGCCTGGCTCTCGACAGCCTCCCCCGCAATTCTCGAGTCTCTGCTGGATGACTGGGCGGTTGCCCGTGGTCGACGCCCGAGTCTCTGGCCTTGACCTCCAATCCACTGATCTCCAGGAACGAATCCCCGAGAGGTGATGCAGAGTTGCAGGTAGGTTCGAACTTGCCTCGTCGCCAATGTTGTGTCTGTGTATAATAAGACACAGACTGCAGGAGAATGGTAGAACAGGTGTTTACTCGACGTGGCTCACACTGGAACTGATCTGTACAGAGTAATACTCAGTGTTATATACAGGTGTGGTCACTGCCGGTACTGCAGTATACATGCGCTGTAAAAGATAGTTCCCCCCTTAAAGGTATATACATTACAAGTTCGATCTCTCTTTTACAAGATATTTGCTGTTCGCCAGTCCTCTGGCACTATTCCTTTTTCTACTGAACTTTTATATATAGATACTAGCAAATAGTAACCTCTGCTATCTCTTCCCTAGTTTCTTTGAGTATCGGTGGGTGCAATTCATCTGGACCCGAGATTTTGTCCACATTAAGTTTGACTAGTTTGTCCAGTACAGTATCTTGTTTCTTTATATCTTAACTGTTGGTGAGCTGTCAGTTCTTAAAGCCAGCCTGCACCTCTTAAAGGGGAGTTGTAGTTATAGTGGAGCAGCAGGCATGATGTCGAGGGATAGAGCCACCCGATTTTTTGATACTGCAGTGGAGGTGCCTATTGAATACATCTGGGCAAGAAAGGAAGGCCTGTTTCCCTAAGATAGATGAGTGCCATGGCAAATAGGTCAGCAGGCATGGAGGAGGTGGCTGAGCAGGTGAGCGGTAGCAGCATCACTCTCAGGATATGGCTACAGTGCCACAAATGGTTTAATGACCTTACCAGTACTGGCAATGAAAATTCCTCTTTACACCTCCCTTATACTGAACGGGAATGGTAGCACAGTGGTTATGTTACTAGACTAGTATCTAGAGGCCTGAACTGAGACATGAGTTCAAATCCCACCATGGCAGCTGGGGAATTTAAATTCAATTAAATAATCTAGTAACCATAAAACTACTGGATTTTCATAAAAACCTGTCTGGTTCACTAATGTCCTTTAGGGAAGGAAATTTGCCATCCTTACCTGGTTTGGTCTATATGTGACTCCAAACCCACAACAATGTGATTGACTCTTAACTGCTCTCTGAAATGGCCTAGCAAGCCACTCAGTTGTAACAAGCTACTACAAGAAAAAAATTATAAGAATAAAACTGGACAAACCACCTGGCATCAACCTAAGCTTTGGACATGACAATGGCAGACCCAGCCTAGTCAACCCTGCAAAGTCCACCTCACTAACATCTGGGGACTTGTGCCAAAATTGGGAGAGCTGTCAAGCAACTCACAGAATCATACCATTCAGCCTATGTCCCAGACTCCTCCATCACCATCCCTACATATATCCTGTCCTACCAGAGGTGGCAGCACAAGTTGGGAGGGAGTGGCTCTGGGAGTCTCATGGCTTCAGGTCAAGTGAAGTAAGATATTAAAAATTGGATTTAATAAGGAAAAACAAACCAGGATTCATCTGTAACACCAATATACAAAATGGAGGGAATAGGTTAATTCGTGCTCCGAGTTGAATAATAGAAGTCTGTAAAAGTTGTATAAACCCAGATAAGGTTTAAACAGGACTATGGGTTAACTGCGGAGAGATTAAAACTGTCAAAACAACCCCTTAGAAAGAGGGAGAGATATATGGGTTCGGCCACGCGAGTCGACACCCTTGCACTTAAGGGTTTGTTAAGTGTGAAGCTCAATAGGGTTCTATTCTTTTAACTAACTAAAGTGTTTTTGCTCTGTAGAAATAATTCAAGAGAGAGAGACAGAAAGTCTGCGGATTGCCCGCTTTGGAAAGATCTACTATCTTAGAGAAATACTTAGAAAGACCAAGCCATCTGACAACAGCAAATGGACGATCGTAAAGTAATAAAATTGAGGCCCGGGTTATGAGAAAGTAACAGGACCAACTGATAACGAAATGTGAGATTTGTAAGCGACTGGAAGAATGGAATGTCATGGTTTTATAATTACAATTTAACTATAATTCTGTATATGTTAATAAGCTTATCCCCGCCTTTAGGGCAGGGCCTTAAGTTTTGTATAACTGTGAGAACCTCAAGAGATTCGGTGGAGTTGGAGCCTTGTGTTGGGACGCAAGAGCCATAGCTCCCCAGGCCTGAATAAACCGTTTTTACTTCAATTATTGGGTCTGTCTTTCTTACAACAAGCCAGTGTTGTCGACTGTGTATATCACTCAGTCCACACTTTGGGGGCTTACATCAATTGGCGACGAGGATGGGATGTGCGTTCTGAACCAGACTCTCGGACAGCGTTAACCTAAGACGGGTGAGTATGTTTTAATTACCACCTGTAAAATTAGGGGTTAATCGCTGGCGAGACGGTGAGTCAGAATCGACGTATAAAAGAACTATAAAAAGAAAGACACCCTTAATTGAAGGCGGTTAAAAAGATAGGGATAAGGTGTTCCCTAAGCCGTATAGCGGCAAACCGACAGGGGCGGAAAAACCCCAGGGAGGCAGAGAAGTCCTCATTTAGCCGTAGGTAGGCGAACCGACAGGGGCGGAAAAACCCCGGGAGGCAGAGAAGTCCTCATTTAGCCGTAGGTAGGCGAACCGACAGGGGCGGAAAGACCCCTACCCCGGGGAGGCGGGAAATCCTCTTTATCCGTGAGACGGCGAAATCTCAACAATTGAATGAATGGGTGCACCGTGGTGAGTGAATGAGATAAAACCCTGCGGTCATAAGGAGGTTAGAACGGACAAGGGTGAGGTCTGTCCCCAGCACCTAGCCTGAGCCTGAATTAAGAGGACAGTAGTCCCACGTGATGGCCAGGATCAAGTAGGACGCCGGGAGCTACAGACCCCACAGTACCAAAACCTCGGGACTAAAGGGTTGGTGTGTGTCTAACGAAACGAAGTGACTAATAGAAAGCAAGAAACTAATGAAGGTGACGCTATGGGGCGAACAACGTAGCGTACAAACCTAATTCCTCAACATCGTGAATTATGCGTGAAACATAGCAGTTAGTTATGACTAAGAGGGTGGAAGAAGAATCCTCAAGGGACCTGGATTCTATAACCCGACTCCTGGAAAATAAAAAGAAACAGTGCAGAGAGCCAAAGGCTTGGTGGGGAGGAGCTAAAGATAAAGAGGCAACAGATAATGTAAGGAATTGAAACAGAAGGGAGAGATAAAGTAGGAAAAAGATCTAATTTGCAGGCGAACCAATTTGAAACCCCAGCAAAAAAAAAAAACAAACAAACAGGGATTTGGAAACTAGGGAAAGCTGTTGAGTCAGATTTAAAAAGGAAGGAAAAGATAAACTTAAAGCTTCACCAACATGGAAGTTATTAGCATCTGTACCAAGACAAGTAAAACACGAGATTTGCTGAGTGAAAGGAACCTTAGACATATGCTGAAATTACAATTTGTATAAAAATGTGTGAGTGTGGATGTTTTCCTGATTAGGAATGTTTAAGAGGATTCAATATTCCTTTGTCTGAAAATCTGTCCGTTAAGAAAAAGAAATGTCTGCTGTGTGTTGTAGCTCCACCCACTTCTCTGTGTTAAAGTAAAAGCATTTAACCCCTTTGTCTTGTCGGGGATTTTGGAAGTTTAAGAATGTGCAAATAAGATTGTGCCCTCAGAATGAAAAAAACCTATTACAATTTAAGTTAAGCTGGAGTGTAAAAAAACTGAGAAGAGCAACAAAAAGTTTGTTTAATGAAAGATTAAGTTTCAGTCTAAGATCTAACCTTGGAGTTATGAGGTAAATTAACCTATTAAAACCAGACTTTCATTGTGGCCACAGTGAAATTCTGGTTGATGTAAATTGGTGTAGTCCGAATTGAATAAGATAACTCCACTCCGCAAGAATATCTGATAGTGGCAGGTCCCTCTACAATATTTAATTGACTATGGTACTGGAAGCCTTATAGAAGGCGGGACTAGAGTTAAACCTTAGAAAGGTATAGGTAGGGAAGGATGAAGTAGTCTACCTAGGATACATAGTGACACAAGGGAAGAGACAAATGCCCAAAAACAGATGGGAGGGGCATTAGGACTGGCTGCGTGCTTTGATTGCTCGCAAGCTTCTAGGGATGGCAGCAGGAAGGGACCGCGCCAGAGAGGGGAGGGGGATCCGAGGATGTTTGTTGATGCATTGGTAGGGGGCCGACAGTGCAAAATGTTAATAGACACAGGAGCCACAATCTCATTGACAGACTTACCCTTGCCCCGAACGAAACTTTCAGTTAGTATAGCAGGAATCGGTGGACGAAGAATCAGGGCTTATAAGAGCGAAACAGTCTTACTAGAAATTGGATGTATAATAATACCTACACAGTTGTGGGTATGCGAGAACACCGAAGGAACAATCCTAGGGATAGATATACTGCGAGAAGTAGGAGCTTTAGTCGACCCTAAAGCGAATGAAGTGTACTGGCCCCCAGATTATAAGTCAAACAAACAGGCAGGCCCGGGAAACAAAGTAGAAATGGCCCAGCCTATACAGGATTTGATCAAAGGGGGGTAGCCAAAGGAAAATGTGTAAACCTATATAGATAGTCGGAATGCCTTTGGGGTGGTGTCTGATTACATGATAGCGGGAGTAGGCAGGGATATATGACACCAGGAGAAGACCCGTAAGAGACAAGAATATAATCAAAGAATTAGTAGGAACCTCTCTCCTACCCAAAGAGTCCGTAATAATAAATTAAAGCACACAAGAGGATGGGCAGCTAAACGATCAACTGAGAGAGGGAATCTGACCAATGAAGCCCAAATGTTCATGTTGAATCAAAGTGTGAAACCACAACTGTCTTTCAGTCAGGGATGTTTTTTTGGGTTGCGTGAAGTGACGCAATAATGTTTAGCTCAGCTCCACCTTCAAAAGCCTGCAAAGGAGTTAACCCTTTCCACTGACAGCTGTTTGAGTTCACCAAGCAACAACTTCAGTATTACTGAATAGACTATAAAGATATTGGACATTATTAAATTTAAGTTTCTTAATGTTAAGCTGATATTTCCCCACAGTGATAGAAGGAAAATTAGGATTTGATAAATGGAAGTTATCTTATAAACTAATTGCAGCACCGTCTCAAACGGCAGGGAGGCTGCTTGGGAAGCTGTCCTGTTACCCAAAGATAAATCTGGACAGATAGTTAGAGACATGAGGCCAAAGACCAACAGATTATACGGGATCGAGAACAGGATACACGGGACGACCAGAAGGAGGTCTTAGCAATAGATAGCAAAGTGATAGCAGAAATAATACCAGCCAAACCAGGGCTAGCACCCAGATGGTCAGGACCTTATGAAGTATTAATGAATAATGACACGTGCTCATGTAGATGGGTCTGGAACGGGTAAAGGAAGGTGGAAACACTGGACCCAGTTAAAAATATATAAGAAAGACAATGAGTAAACCAGAGATGGTGCCCTTTTTGACAGAGTGAGGAGTATACTAGAAGATATAAAGAATGGGAAGGGGAGTTACTACATATATCAATGATAGGGCTGTGTATGATGATAATAGGCTGTGTATGATGATATTATATGCCATAGTTTGCATCTTCAGGTATGTCTGGGGACAGAGCCACAGAACAAGAAATGAACCAGATGTACAGCATTTTGAACTGATAAAATGTATAAGAGCAGAATAATTCTAACTGGCTGGTGACGACCAGCCCCTTTTTGTAATTACAGGAACATTGGACATCCGGAATGAGATGGAGCGTCCTCGCCTTGATCCTAGGGATGAACATAAGTATTGCCATTATCGAGGGGGATTAGTAATAAGGAGAACACAGGATGAGGTGTATTTTAGTGTAGCACAGAGAGTTACTAAGCTTGCCATTAATATGAGTACTTTTGAGATACAAAACAAACCTGGAACTCCCTGTGGGTAAAACAATTAGAGGATCCACAGGAGGAAAAAATCTATCTTACAAAGATGTAAGAAACGGGGAGTATTGGAAACGACCGGAGCAGGGTATGCGGCCGGGTTAGCAACAGTCAATAGCTTGGACATAGAAGGAGTAAACGAAGGAGTAGAAGAATTACAAGCAAAAATAGAGAAGTTACTAAAACAAGCTACTGGAAATAGCCAGCAATTGACACTGGCAGGGAAACCAAACAATAATGCAATTGTCGGGGGTGGAAGAGACAGTAGCCCCCCATGCAGAAACAATCAATACAATTATTAATAGACTTAATAATGCTTCTCGCCAAACCGATAAGGAACTAATATGTGCCACGTAGGGCTCATGGCTATTGTCGAATGCTCAGCATAACATGAGGCAAATAAATAATGGACAGATCCCTGATTGGATTACTAATAAGGATCTGGAACCTTGGATTGACACAAATAAAAGCCTATGTAAGGAATGTAAAATGGGACAAGTACACCGGGCAGGCGATTGTCTGACCCCATGGACTAAGATGATTGGCTTTGTACTGGCCATCCCACAATTCCCAGAAGGGGGACAACCCTGATACGATGTGATTAATATAGGAGAAGTACAAAGGGAAAGTGGGTTAAATATCATGATGTCCCTACCAAGGCACTTTGGGAAAGGGATGAAGATAATAAACAGAAGAATGAAACCTAAAGGGGGGTGGTAGTGGACGGGTGCCACCACAAGGGAAGGACATGGGTGTGCACACACCCCCCCACCGAGGGAGACACATCCGAGTACGGATTTACGAAAATTACCAATTGCACCCTCGAGGTTCACCCAAGGGGATACACTGGACCTGGGTAGCATCAAGGAACAATGGGACCTGTTGTGTCACCACAATTGAACAGAAATATGAATATCAAGATATGGCTTATACCATTCCCCAACCAAACCGTTGTATTGGTCGAAAGATACTTATACAGATAGGAAAACCTGGTCATTTGATAATATGAGACTTACTAAAAAGGGTTGAAACTTATGTCATACCAGAGCCCAAGACAATTCCTAAGTTAGAGGAAGCTTGGCAGAAGTTACGGCAGGAAACAAAGGAAATTTTAAAGTACTATCATAAAATAGAAGAAGGCTTAAAGAAACAACAAAAAGACATTAGTGCAACATTAGAGGAAACTCACCCACTTCCTCATATTTTGATAATTGGGGACCAGGATGGTCGGGGACTGTGGGCGCCTCGGTGGTACAAGGCATAATGATATTCCTCTTGATTGTTATTCTGATATATTGTGTATTTTTATTTCTCCAGTGCCTTTGTGCCAGAATGAGTAAGGCCGAAAGTGGTGTGGTGAAGGAAGTAGAGCCTGAGGAGGGGCAGGCAGCGATGTTAAGAATGGACAACTCCCCTGCCTCTCCAAGGCAAATGGTGTAAGACGCGATGGGAAGCGACTGAAATTATGTGGGATTAATTGGGCATGGTAATTAATGACCGGGCCGGCCAACCATAAGATGGAGGTGGCAGAAGGAGGGTGGCAGAAGGAGGGTGGTGAATGAGGACTGGTGTGTGATGACAGTCTCGAATTGGCACGTCACACACCCCACGTGGGAATGAGGGACAGGCTTGAGCAGAAAAGCCTCAACCATTAGTGTAGGGTCTAAGGGGCCCCGGGAATGGTTACACCGGACGGAGTGCATAAAGGAAAGCCCACCCTAAAGGAAAGACCACCGTAAAGGAAAGACCACCATACCACAGAGGGGGGAAGTCGGCCTCCAAATTGATAAGATATATATATACATGTATAACCTAAACTGGTAGAAGGCCAGGGAGTGCACGCTCTGGCAGACACCAGGAAGTGGAAATACATGTTGACCTGTTTGGAGCAATTGTCCAAAGGTCAAAAGGGGGGACTGAAGTAAGATATTAAAAATTGGATTTAATAAGGAAAAACAAACCAGGATTCATCTGTAACACCAATATACAAAATGGAGGGAATAGGTTAATTCGTGCTCCGAGTTGAATAATAGAAGTCTGTAAAAGTTGTATAAACCCAGATAAGGTTTAAACAGGACTATGGGTTAACTGCGGAGAGATTAAAACTGTCAAAACAACCCCTTAGAAAGAGGGAGAGATATATGGGTTCGGCCACGCGAGTCGACACCCTTGCACTTAAGGGTTTGTTAAGTGTGAAGCTCAATAGGGTTCTATTCTTTTAACTAACTAAAGTGTTTTTGCTCTGTAGAAATAATTCAAGAGAGAGAGACAGAAAGTCTGCGGATTGCCCGCTTTGGAAAGATCTACTATCTTAGAGAAATACTTAGAAAGACCAAGCCATCTGACAACAGCAAATGGACGATCGTAAAGTAATAAAATTGAGGCCCGGGTTATGAGAAAGTAACAGGACCAACTGATAACGAAATGTGAGATTTGTAAGCGACTGGAAGAATGGAATGTCATGGTTTTATAATTACAATTTAACTATAATTCTGTATATGTTAATAAGCTTATCCCCGCCTTTAGGGCAGGGCCTTAAGTTTTGTATAACTGTGAGAACCTCAAGAGATTCGGTGGAGTTGGAGCCTTGTGTTGGGACGCAAGAGCCATAGCTCCCCAGGCCTGAATAAACCGTTTTTACTTCAATTATTGGGTCTGTCTTTCTTACAACAAGCCAGTGTTGTCGACTGTGTATATCACTCAGTCCACACTTTGGGGGCTTACATCATCAAGCATGGGTAAGGAAAACTCCTGCTGATTACCGCCCTTCCTCAGCAAATCATAGAATGGTTACAGCACAGAAGAAGGCCATTCAGACCATCGAGCCCGTGCTGGCCCTCTGCAAGAGGATTTCAGCTGGTCCCTTTCCCCGTAGTCCTGAAAATTTCTTTCCTTCAGATGCTTATCCAACGCCCTTTTGAAAGCCGTGACTAAGTCTGCCTCCAGCACCCTTTCAGGCAGTGCATTCCAGATCCTAACCACTCGCTGCATAAAAAGATTTTTTTTACATTGCCTTTGGTTCTTTTGCCAATCACCTTAAATCTGTGTCCTCTGGTTCTCTGGGTGGGGGACTTCAATGTCCATCACCAAGAGTAGCTCGGTAGCACCACTATTGACCGAACTGGCTGAGTCTTGAAGGATATAGCTGCCAGACTGGGCCAGCGGCAGGTGGTCAGAGAACCAAAACTAGGGAAAAGCATACTTGTCCTTGTCCTCACCAATCTTCCTGTCGCAGATGCATCTGTCCATGCCAGCATTGGTAGCAGTGACCATCGCACAGTGTTTGTGGAGGCGAAGTCCAGTCTTCACACTGAGGACGCCCTCCATTGTGTTGTGTGGCACTACCACCGTGCTAAAAGGGATAGATTCAGAACAGATCTAGCAGCTCAAAACTGGGCTTCCATAAGGCGCTGTGGGCCATCAGCAGCAGCAGAATTGTATTCCAGCACAATCTGTAACCTCACGGCCTGGCATATCCCTCCATCAAGCCAGGGGACCAACCCTGGTTCAATGAGGAGTGCAGAAGAGCATGTCAGGAGCAGCACCAGGCATACCTCAAAATGAGGTGACAACCTGGGGAAGCTGCAACACAGGACTACATGCATGCTAATAGACAGGGCTAAGCGATCCCACAATCAATGGATCAGATCAAAGTTCTGCAGTCCTGCCACATCCAGTCATGAATGGTGGTGGAAAATTAAACAACCAATGGGAGGAGGAGGCTCCATGAATATCCCCATCCTCAATGATGGCAGAGTCCAGCACACAAGTGCAAAAGACAAAACTGAAGCGTTTGCAACCATCTTCAGCCAGAAGTGCCGAGTGAATGATCCATATCTGCTTCCTCCTGAGGTCCCCACCATCACAAAAGCCAGTCTTCAGCCAATTTGATTCACTTCACGTAATATCAAGAAGCAGCTGAGCACACTGGATACAGCAAAGGCTGTGGGCCTCGACAACATCCCGACTATCGTGCTGAAGACTTGTGCTCCAGAATTAGCCGCACCTCTAGCCAAGCTGTGCCAGTACAGCTACAACACTGGCATTTATCTGACAATGTGGAAAACTGCCCAGGTATGTCCTGTCCACAAAAAGCAGAACAAATCCAATCCGGTCAATGACTGCCACATCAGTTTACTCTCAATCATCAGAAAAGTGATGGAAGGTGTCATCGACAGTGCTATCAAGCAGCACTTACTCACAAAAACCTGCCCACCGATGCTCATTTTGGGTTCTGCCAGGACCACTCGGCTCCAGACCTCATTACAACCTCGGTCCAAACATGCACAAAAGAGCTGAATTCCAGAGGTGAGGTGAGAGTGACTGTCCTTGACATCAAGGCAGCATTTGACTGAGTGTGGCATCAAGGAGCCCTAATAAAATTGAAGTCAATGGGAATCAGGGGGAAAACTCTCCACTGGCTGGAATCATACCGAGCACAAAGGAAGATGGTTGTGGTTGTTGGAGGTCAATCATTTCAGCCCCAAGACATCGCTGCAGGAGTTCCTCAGGGCAGTATCCTCGGCCCAACCATCTTCAGCTGCTTCATCAATGATCTTCCCTCCATCATAAGGTCAGAAGTGGGGACGTTCGCTGATGATTGCACAGTGTTCAGTTCCATTCGCAACTCCTCAGATAATGAAGCAGTCCGTGCCTGCATGCAGCAAGACCTGGATGACATTACGGCTTGGGCTGTTAAGTGGCAAGTAACATACGCGCCGCACAAGTGCCAGGCAATGACTATCTCCAACATGAGAGAGTCTAATCACCTCCCCTTGACATTCAATGGTATTACCATCATCGAATCCCCCACCATCAACATCCTGGGGGTCAACATTGGCCAAAAGCTTAACTGGACCAGCCACATAAATACGGTGGCTACAAGAGCAGGTCAGAGGCTAGGTATTCTGTGGCGAGTTTCTCATCTCCTGACTCCCCAGTGGCTTTCCACCATCTACAAGGCACAAGTAAGGAGTGTGATGGAATACCCTCCACTTGCCTGGATGAGTGCAGCTCCAACAACACTCGAGAAGCTCGACACCATCCAAGACAAAGCAGTCGCTTGATTGGCACCCCATCCACCACCTTAAACATTCATTCCCTCCACCACCAGCGCACCGTGGTTGCAGTGTGTACCATCTACAAGATGCACTGCAGCAACTCGCCAAGGCTTCTTCGGCAACACCTCTCAAACGCACGACCTCTTCCACCTAGAAGGAGAAGGGCAGTTGGCGCATGGGAACACCATCACCTGCAAGTTCCCCTCCAAGTTATACACCATCCTGACTTGGAAATATATCACCATTCCTTCATCGGCGATAGGTCAGAATCCTGGAACTCCCTCCCTAAAAGCATTATGGGAGTACCTTCAACACAGGGACTGCAGCGGTTCAAGAAGGCAGCTCACCACCACCTTCTTACGGGCAAATAGGGACGGGCAATAAATGCTGGCCTTGTCAGCGATGCCACATCCCTGGAATAAATTTTAAAACATACAGCCCTGCAACAACACCACCCCTCCCCCTCCAACACTACCAATCCTTCCCTCCCCCACTGCACAAGCCATTCCTCCAATCGCAATAGGACATTTCACTACACCTCCTACACCTGTTACTGACCTCAAAACCAGTACAAACAACATTTAGCTTTTATTTCATATCAACTTGAATTAACTTGTACATTTCTTTCATACTTCACAATGTATACACTTTTATGCAATGACTGCTCCCTCTTGCGCGCACTTGCTTCTTCTTCTCAGCATGCACACTGTGCTAAATTGCCTGAAACATCTTCACTACCCCTTCAAACACACACACTAACCCACTCTTCTTGCAGGACAAGCTTGCGTACAACTGAAGGGCGTGTGGAAGGAGCAGGGAGGTGCAGCCACATTGCAAGAGGCGACACAGGACTGCGACAGCCTCACTGGAGCAGCGCAGCCTCCTTATACACTGCTCTTCTGAGAATAGCAGGTTTGTAACTTGGGGCCTATGCTTCATATCCTTCACATTCAATGGGCAGATTTTTTTTAATTGAATGTTTTAATAACTTAAAATGGAGCTTGTAGATATTTATAGTTCCCTGAATTTTTAGCAGTCTGAGTATGTATAAGACTATAAATTAATATTATATTGCTTTGAAGTGTAGTAAGCATTGTAATGTAAGGAACTGCAGCAGCCAACTTGTGCACAACAAGATCCCACAAACAGCAATAAGTTAAATGCCCAGGCAATCAGTTCCACTAACGTTGGTTGATTGGCCAGGACATCAGAACTCCCATCAGGGTTTCGACCTGAAACGTTAACTTTGTTTCTCTCTCCACGGATGTTGCCTGGCCTGCTGAGTTTTTCCAGCTTTTTCTGTTGTTATTTCAGATTTCCAGCATCCGCAGTATTTTGCTATCATATCAGAACTCCCATGCTCTACTTCAAGTAGTATCATGGGAACTGCGAAGGCAGTTTAATATCATATCCAAAAGGCCCCACCTCCAACATGGCAGCACGGTGGCATAGTGGTTAGCACTGTTGCCTCACAACGCCAGGGATCCGGGTTCGAATCCGGCCTCGGGTGACTGTCTGTGTGGAGTTTGCACATTCTCCCCGTGTTTGTGTGGGTTTCCTCCGGGTGCTCGGGTTTCCTCCCACAGTCCAAAGATGTGCGGGTTAGGTTGATTGGCTATGATAAATTGACCCTTAATGTTAGGGGGATTAAATACGTGTGGTTACGGGGATAGGGTGGGATATGTGTCGGTGCAGGCTCGATGGGCCGAAATGGCCTCTATCTGCACTGTGGGGTTTCTGTGATTCTGTGAATGCAACACTCCCACGATACTGCACTGAAGTGTCAGTTTAGATTATGGCCTGGAATTTTCGCTAAGTTGCATTGGTTTTTTCAGCGAAATTAGTCCGAAATTGCCCTCGATAGGGGAATTTGCATTTGGCCTTGTAAGGGACAGAGTCTCCAGATACCCTTCACAAGAAGGCTGCTAGAGGCAGTTTCTGGAACTTTCTGGGTGGGGAACCTGGATTTCCCCCCTGCATAGTCGGAAGTGCCATTTTTTGACTGAACTTTCCAACATCCATATTGTGGCGGGTACATTTGTGTCCCCTCCTACCCATTCTGACCTTGTACTATGTGGTTAAGGACCTTTAAACTCAGGTTTTATTGTTGATTTCAAAACCTACGGACAGAATTTTTACTGTGGAGTTGGGTTGGGTACTTTCGGGCCGCGTAGCGTGTCGGGAACGCGATGTTCTGCTCAGCGCGTTCTTCAGGGCGACTTTTACTTAATGGCCTCACTTTAAGCAGTCATGTGCGTTTCCTGTCCCAATTAAATGGAGCGGGTCTGATGAAGTCATCGATGACGCGTTTCCAGTGCCGATATTTAAAGCAGCCTTGCACACAACTCATTTGAAGGTTGCTAGAGGAGGGTGGAAGCTGAAATACAAAGGGCTGAGTACTCTTCTAAACCAGCAATGATGGATAGCCAAAAGCAGAGGTCTGCACCACGATTTTCTGACACATCCCTGCATACTCTGGTGGAGGCAGTCAAAGCACACAGGGAGGTCCTGTTCCCTGCTGATAGGCGAAGGAGACCTCCAAAAGACACCAAAAGAGCCTGGCTGAATATAGCTGAGGAGGTCAGCAGCAGGGATGTTGTCAGGAGGACCTGGATACAGTGCAGGAAACGATTCATTGATCTCATGAGGTCAGAAAAGGTGAGTGCAATGCCACACTCACCTTCATCCTGATGTGCCTCTCATCACATCCCATCACTCTGCCTTCCCAAGGCTACTCCTGCACATCATTCCTCACACCAACATACCTTCCAGGTCCACCAATTCCTCCCTCTCTATGTACATACTCACATCCTTATTTGACTAACCACCCGTGACACGCACACTAATCCTAATGCAATCATAGCAAATACCAACACAG
This sequence comes from Somniosus microcephalus, assembly GCF_052327205.1. NCBI lineage: Eukaryota > Metazoa > Chordata > Chondrichthyes > Squaliformes > Somniosidae > Somniosus > Somniosus microcephalus. The sequence continues at coordinate 217,671,363 of NC_140988.1, read as the reverse complement.
AAGCAGACCATTTGGCACTGGCACCCACTCCCTCATAGTCTCCCTCTACAGGTGTAACCCAACCATTCATTACACTCATTCCATCACTCTCACTCAAAGTTCTCTTCTTTCCCTCCTTGTAGGAGAAAAGAGCCCAGAACACACGGGAGAAGCAGAGAACCGGAGGTGGCCCTCCAGCCTTCACCCAACTAACACCAGCAAAGGAGGGGGCTCTGGAGATCTCAGGAGTTGGAGAAATGCTGACGGTGGGAGACGGAGAGAGAGGGACATCCCAGAAAACTGGTGAAAGAATCACATCTCATACAGTCACATGGCATACAGCGTTCACTCATATGGTGACTGATGTCAGCAGCCAGTGAAATGCCATCATGTGCATAATGGTAACATTACACATTCTTATTATAACACTTCTAATTCATCTCTTTACTCTCCCACAGGTCCATCAACTGCCCCCCAACTGTCCAGCCGGAGAAGGAAGATGACTCCTCAGAGGAACCTCCAGCCTCTGAGGGTGCAGCGTTATCAGACCCAAGCGCACCCAGCACCAGCGCAGATACGCACACCTCGATAGGTCCTGTGCGCCATAGAGTAGAGTCCTCACCTGGTGTCTCACAATTCACAAGTGAGCAAGAGCAGATGGTGTTGACAGGGACAGCAGTGGAGACTCCTCGCCAGAGGGTGTAGGACACTCCAAGCTCTGCTCAGCTGCATGCAGACGCTGAGCCTCGGGGGCCATCGAGAAACAGGGTGTTCTTGGAGGGGCAGCAACAATTGCATGAGGCTCTGGCATTTTTTGCAGCCGCGATGTCTGCAAATGTTCAGAGAATGGAGGAGTCCATCTCCAACATGAGCACCACCATGTCACAGGCGATGGTGATGATGTGCTGTTCCATGGAAAGGATGGCCACCTGCATGGAGCAGCTAATGCGCCAGTCACAGGAGCACATGCTTGCTGTGGACAACAGATGGCAGAGGCTCATAGACCTCATCTCTAGGAGGGATGTCAATGTAGACTTGAGCCTTCATCTCCCCACTGCTGTGCAGTAAGGTGCTCTCCAGCTCCTTGCTAGCAGGGAAGTGCGGGTGGCCCATGAGTGGGATGATGGTGAGAGGGGACATGGAAGTGGGGGCTCTTCTCAAAGTGCTCCCAATTCTCCCCCATTGCCTCTCCCTCAGTCAGAGCCCCACATGCTTCCTCGGACCCTGATGGCCGAGTCTGCCCCTGTACAGTTGCAGGAGGAGCAGTCTATGGCGGGGCCCTCACAGGCTCAAAAACCCAGAGGACGTCCACCAAAAGTGTCTGACGAGTCGCAGCAGGGAAGTGAGCAGCCTGCCTCTACCTCTGCTGAAGCCACAGGGGTTGCACCTCATAGAAGCACTCAGAAAAGAAAAATGACACAAAAGTAGATGCACATGGGTAAGCACATGGGTGTATGAACAAATGTTAGTGCTAAGTTTCAGTTATTTTGATGACACACATAAATGTTTTTCTTTACGTCACTTTCCGGTCTTGTCCATTTTTGCCTGGTACCTTGGAAGTGGCTTTGTCACTTGGAGTGAATGGTGAGACATTACTTAACCTCGAGCACTGGGGGTTTGGGTGAGAGGAATGGCTTGGTCATTGTAGGGCTGTTTTATGGTGTTGGAGGGGAAACTTAGTACAGCATGTGGCAGTCATGTGGCTGCATTGGAGCAAGTTCAGTAAATCTGGCCATGATGAGGCCATCCCAGTCCTCCCGGGCAGCAATGTGCACTGCTGCTGGTGCCATCTCCACCTTGAGTTCCTGCTCCTCCTCGTCTTCCACCTGCTCCTCCTCCTCCTCCTCCTGTTCCATGGAAAGGATGGCCACCTGCATTGAGCAGCAAATGTGCTGGTGGAGATGTGGCTCTCATTATAATGCTGCTCAGCCTCAGTACTTGGCCTCCTCAAGGGTGTCATGAGCCATGTCTTCAGTGAATAGCCCTTGTCTCCAAGCAGCCAGCTGGTAAGTCTGTTTGGGGGTGCGAAGAGCTGAGGGAGGCTGGACTGGCGCAGCATGAAAGAGTCATGACAGCTGCCAGGGAACCTGGCGCACACATGCATGATGATCTTTTTATGGTTGCAGACGGGCTGCACATTGAGGGACTGGAAGCTCTTGTGGTTCACAAACACTCCTGGGTGATGTGAGGGTGCCTTCATGGCCACATGTGTGCAGTCGATGATGCCCTGCACCTGTGGGAAATCAGCCAGAGCCGCAAAGCCGAGCGCACACTCAGTAACACTGGCTTCGTCAGTGGAAAAGTTTATATAATTGGCTGACTTGTGAAACATGGGCCCATAAATTCCGTTCCCTACGGGTGTGTACGCGCTGTGTACTCACCCGTAGGGCCAACGGAAGTGCCAGTTTTAGGCATGCACTGCACATGCGCTGGAAACTGGAACTTCCGTTCTGTGAAGAAAGGGCTTGACAGGTCAAACACCTGTGCTGGATAGGCAGCGCGTACGGCTGAAACTTCCGTTTTTTTCACAGTTGCTTCAGTCCAGGTAAGTCAGAAACTGCTGCGCCTGGAAAAGCAGGCGCAAGGCCTGTTTTTACCAGGCTAACAGTCGAAGAAAATAAAAATAAAAATTTTTTTCCACTGATTTAGCATTTTAAAATACTTTTAAGTTTATTATTAGCCCCATTAAAAACTTTAATTATTTTTTCAAAAATTTAAATTTTTGTTTAAAATAGTTAATTTATGTAATTTATAGTCATTTTAAAAATGTGTTTTTTTTAAAAAAAATTATTTGAAGTTTTACTTATGTTTTGGGGGTGATCTTTATTCATAGATTTGACAGGCCTTCCTGTCAAATCTATGAATGGAGATTCCCTGCTCTGATTGGCTCCTCATGGCCCATGTGATCCCAGGGACGCTGCGAACTACCTGCGCCTCTGGGATACGCGTGCCCTGCACACCGGCAGTTTGAAGAGGCACAGCAACGGAATTCTGCACCTCCCGGGAGCCCTCCGGTCCAGGCGGAGATTTTTCCAAATCGCAGCCCTCCACCTGCAGGAGGGCTGCGAACAGAATTTCTGGGCCATGGCATCGGTGACCTGTGTGAGGTATCTGTGGGGGGCCGACTGCGAGATCCCGCAAATGTCTGCTGCAGATCCCTGGAAGAAGACTAAGGCGAAGAAGCTGAGGGCACTGGTGACTTTGACAGCCACTGGTAAGGAGTGTCCACCAGGTCCTCTGGGCAGCAGGTTTTGTTCCAGCAAGCTACAAATGTCGGCGACAACCTGGCACGACAGCCCGAGCCTCCTGAAGCACTGGTGTCAGTCATGTCCAAGAAACTCATCCTCTACCTGTATACCCTGTGTTGGGGGTATTGCCTCCGGCGCACTGCAGCCCTTTGGTGCCCCCCTCTCTCCTGTGGAACATCATATCATTGAGGAGAAAGCTGCTGTTGTGGTTGCTGCTGCTGCTGCTGCTGCTGTTGTTGGTGGTGGTGCTCATCTTGGTCCGATTCTGAAGACCAAGGTGACACAGTATAAGCGGCACCCATGTTGATGTAGTAGATGGCAGGTAAAGTGGAGATCAGAGGGCCAATCCCTCAATATTGTGGTACTGAGTAGCAATGTGGTAAGAGTGGCTTCCAAGGTTTCAGAAATGACCTGCAAATTGCTGACCCATATCTGTGCACAAAATGGAGTGAGCAAGAGCCATTCCATGAGGCAAGTAACGAGGTGTAATGTTGCAGTATTTATGTGCTTTTCCCAACTTTCATTGAATGAACTCGCCAATGGCCACTGAGCTTCTGCCTCCCCTTCACAGACGAGATACCCAAGCTGCGTGAATTCCGTGCTCCTGCAGTAAAAGTCAAAAGCTGGTGTTAAAAACCCTCTTACAGTGTCAGCTGTGGCTCAGTTGGTAGCACACTTGCCCTGAGTCAGAAGGTTGTAGGTTCAAGTCCCACTCCAGGGACTTGAGCACATAAAAGCTAGGCTGACACTCCAGTGCAGTGCTGAGGGAGTGCTGCACTGTCGGAGGTGCCGTCTTTCGGATGAGACATTAAACTGAGGCCCCATCTGCTCTCTCAGGTGGACATAAAAGATCCCATGGCACCTGTGTCTTTCTGTGAAATGGCCTTCAAGTCACTCAAGGTTGTGTGTTCATCATCTTGAAAATCTCATTACTGAGCGCTTAAATTAGAAATTCAGCAAAGGGTATCTCAATGGCCAGACTTTTATTTTAATTGTATGTTTTAATAACTTAAAATGGAGCTTATAGATATTTATAGTTCCCTGACTTTTTAGCAGTCAATGCACATAGAAGAATATAAATTAATATTATATTGCTGGCACATAGCTTTACCATTAACTGGCCTTCCTGTAAGAGAGATGCAATCCTTGCTTCAGATCTTTTCTGTCTGCCACTTTTAACATCTTCTTAACTTTACAGAGCCAATGAGTCATGAAGACAGAAATTTAGGCTACTGCTGCAGAAAATTATTACAATATATATTATTTTCAGAGCATTACGTAAGGCTATTCTGGGGACTAAGTGGATGAGAAAATTAATCATATTCAACACCAGGTAAGGAACTATGCAAATGAGATACCGTTGTGAAAATTAATTAACTGCGTGTTTCCAACATCAGTGGTACAGACTGAAAAAAGCATAACATGAATAAGTTGTGGTTCATCCAGTAGCACTTGTGCCTGTCCCTGTATAGGATGCTCAATATATATATTTATCTAGTTAATGTATCATTTTCTTGATGATCTCACAAGATACTTTGAAGCTAAGGGGACATGAGATATGGAAAATGTACTATTCAAAGGAGCTTTTTTTTATAAAGCTATAACATGAAAAATAAAAATTCACTTTTAATCATTTTTGACAAGTTGGGCTAGTGCCAGTTTCTGGGGAGGCTCCTGTGCAATGCAAGGTTAATGGTTTTCACTTAGGCCTTGAATTTACTCAGCTGTTCTGGTTGACTGCTGTCGTACCTCCAAGATAAGTTTGGAAGACTCTTCCAGGAGCCTCCACCCACTCCAAACAAGGCCGTAGATGTAGGGGGTAGGACTGAGGGAGAAGACACCATTTGCTGGGAGTTCCCACTTTCTCGATCTTAATGTTTTGGTGTATGTTTCAAGGCCGGGGACTTATTGGCCCGTTGATGTTGGTTGATGCCAATAGCAGAAAAAATATTGAACACTTAAAAAGGAAGCAATTGAAGTGCAATTAACCAGAATGGAAGTAAAACTTCCAAGTCAAATTGTGTTTTAGGCACAGCATGCCTTAAGTATTATTGGAATTATTAGCAGATCAGCCATGACATTGCTCCAGGTGAATCTGGGATTTTATAAGAACATTTGTGTTACGCCAGAGACACTGACTTATTCTAGGAGCAGTGGGGGTGTTTCTGACATCAGAGAACAATCAGAATGTGGTCTAAGAGTTTGTGATCATTGTGAGGGAGTCCCAGGATCTGGGAATGGGCAAGGGGCCCTGGAATCCAACAAGTTTGCAGGGGCAGTTTTGGGGCTTTAGGGAGTCAGAGTCTGGCAGTATTGATTTTTTTAAATTTGTTTTTGGGATATGGGTGACACAGGCAAAGCCACATTTATTGCCAACCCCTAGTCGCCCTGAGAAGATGGTGGTGGGACTTCTTCAACTACTGCAGTCCGTGTTGTGAAGGTGCTCCCCCAATAACATTTAGGTAGGGATTTCCAGGATTCTGACCCGCAACTATGAACAAACAGTGATTTATGTCCAAGTCAGGATAGTGTGTGATCAGAAGGGAAATTTGGAGGTGATGGTGTTCCCACAACATTACTGCTCATGTTCTTCTTAGTGGTAGAAGTCACAGGGGACAGAGGTGCAGTTGAGATAACCTTGATGGAGGGTGTGGCTATTGAGTTCAGTGACAAAAGTGCCGAGCAAGCAAATTGCTCTGTCCTTGTTATGTGCTGGAGAAGTTTTGAGGAGCCAGGAGGTGAGCCATTCATCATAGAGTACCCAGCTTTTGTCCTACTCATGTAGCTACAGTGTTAATGTAGTTGGTTCAGTTAAGCCTATGGTCAATGCATGTTGATGGTAGGGTACTTGGCGATGGTGGTACCATTGAAGGTCAAGTGAAGGTGGCTGAGCTTTCTATTGTTCGAAACAATCAATAACTGGCAGTTATGTGACACAAATGTTACCCAGCCAAGTCTGGATGTTATTCAGGTCCTGTTGTAAGTTGACATTGGCTGCTTCATTATCAGAGGAGTTGTGAATGGAACTGAACACACTGGAATCGTCAACAAACAGCCCACTTCTGACCTTATGATGGAGGTCATTAATGAAGCAGCTGAAGATGATTGGGCCGAGGGCACTTCCCTGAAAAACTCCTGCAATGACGTCCTGGGGTTGTGGCGACTGATCTGCGACAACCAGGACCATTTCACTTGTGTCAGTAATGATTCTAGCCACTGAAAAGTTTTCTCTTTGACCTCAGTTTTTCTAGGGCTTCTTGGTGCAAGGGAAGCTGTATGAGGACCCTCGAAACTGAGCAAGGTCAGTTGATTTAAAATGCAGGCAAACAAGCTGCCACCTGTGGCTGCACAACTCAGGTTGCCTCCGTTCATGGTTTCCAGTTAACCAGTTCCCACTACTGTGCTACTGGAGGCTTGTATCTCTGACGTGCCGAGTCCAATTTCCTCCGGACCAGAGTTGTTCAGATGCTGCCGTGATATTGAGGGTAGCTGCTCTTACCTCTGCTGAAGCTTTCAGCTCTTGCACCATGTCTGGATCATGGCTGTAATGGAGTGAAGAGCTGAGTGGTTCTGAGCATTGTTAAACAGGTTATTGGTGAGTAGGTGTTGCTTGGTGGCACTATTGATGACTTTGTCCATCACTTTACTGATAGTTGGGAGGAGGCTGTTAGGGCTATTATTAGCCAGATGAGATTTGTCCTAATTTTGTGGATAGATATACCTGGGTAATCTTCCACATTATCAGGTCGATGTCAGCTTCATAGCTGCACCGGAACAGCTTGATGAGGGGAGGGGCTATCTCTGGTGCACAAGTCTTCAGCCCTACAGCTGGGATGTTGTCAGGGTCCATGGTCTTTGCTGTGTCCAGTGCACTCAGCCACTTAATATCATATGGAGTGAACCGAATTGGCTGGATACTGGTGTCTACGATTGTAGGGACATTGGGGGGAGGCTGAATAGGATCTTTGATTTGACACTTTTGCCTAAAAACACTTGTAAACACTTCAGCCTTGTCTCTTGTACTCACGTGTGGGTTGCAGCATGATTGAGGATGTGGAAGTTGATGGAGCATCCTGCTCCTGTTGCCTGAGTGATCACCACTCTTCTCAACTGGATGGGATGGGCTACAGAGCTTTCCTCTCATCCTTTGGTTATGGGACCAGTTTAATCTGCCCTTAGCCTGTCACACTGCGGTTTAGCATGCAGGTAGTCCTGCATTGTGGCTTAACTAGGTTCATACCTCATAGAAACATACAAACATAGAAACATAGAAGATAGGAGCAGGAGTAGGCCATTCGGCCCCTCAAGCCTGCTCCGCCATTCAATGCGATCGTGGCTGATCATCCAAATTCAGTACCCTGTCCCTGCTTTCTCCCCGTATCCCTTGATCCCTTTAGCCTTAAGAAATATATTCAACTCCTTCTTGAATATATTTAGTGAATTGGCCTCTACTGCCTTCTGTGGTAGAGAATTCCACAGGTTCACCACTCTCTGGGTGAAGAAATTCCTCCTCATTTCCGTCCTAAATGGCTTACCACTTATCCTTAGAATGTGACCCCTGGTTCTGGACTCCCCGACCATCGGGAACATCCTTCCTGCATCTAGTCTGTCCAGTCCTGTCAGAATTTTATAAGTTTCAATGAGATCCCCTCTCATTCTTCTAAACTCCAGCGAGTATAAGCCCAATCGACCCAATCTCTCCTCATACGTCATTCCTGCCATCCCAGGTATCAGCCTGGTGAATCTTCACTGAACTCCCTCCATGGCAAGAACATCCTTCCTCAGATAAGGCAACCAAAACTGCACACAATACTCAAGATGTGGTCTCACCAAGGCCCTGTACAACTGCAGCAAGACATCCTTGTTCCTGTACTCAAACCATCTCGCTACAAAGGCCAACATACCATTTGCCGCCTTAATCGCCTGCTGCACCTGCATGCTTACCTTCAGCGACTGGTGCACAAGGACACCCAGGTCTCGTTGCACTTCCCCTTCTCCCAATCTATTGCCATTCAGATAATGATCTGCCTTCCAGTTTTTGACACCAAAGTGGATAACCTCGCATTTATCCACATTATATTGCATCTGCCATGCTTCTGCCCAATCACCCAACCTGTCCAAATCATCCTGGAGTTTCTCGGAATCCTCCTCACAGCACACATGCCCACCCAGCTTTGTGTCATCTGCAAACTTGGAGATATTACATCTAGTTCCCTTGTCTAGATCATTAATATATATTGTGAATAGCTGGGGTCCAAGGACTGATCCCTGCGGTACCCCACTAGTCACTGACTGCCACTCGGAAAAAGACCCGTTTATTCCAACTCTTTGCTTTCTGTCTGCCAACCAGTTCTCTATCCAAGTCAATACCTTGCCCCCAATCCCATGTGCCTTAACTTTACACGCTAATCTTTTATGCGGGACCTTAGCGACAGCCTTTTGAAAGTCCAAGTACACCACATCCACTGGTTCTCCCTTATCTATTTCACCAGTTACATCCTCAAAAAATTCCAGTAGATTAGTCAAGCACGATTTACCTTTTGTAAATCCATGTTGACTTTGTCCGATCCTGTCACTGTTTTCCAAGTGCTCTGCTATTACATCTTTTATAATGGACTCTAGCATTTTCCCCACTACCGATGTCAGGCCGTGACGGTCCGGTGCTGAGATCGCTCTCCCTGTTTCGGGCGGCCAGCTCTCACCGCTCACTCCCACAACTGGAGCGAGGTGCTCGGCGAGTCGGGCAGAGGCAGCGCAGCGCGGTGAGCAGCAGCAGCAGCCAAGCCGACCCGCTGGAGCACATCGGCTGGCAGCTCCTCGGCGGGAAGGAATTCCGACTGGGAGGAGGGGAGCCGAGCATGGCGGCCAGAGGCCGACCCTTGAAGAGAGAGAAGTAGGCCCCGGGCCGTGGAGCGTGGAGCCAACGACAGTGAAGAGGAGGCCGCATTGGAGCATTCACATCCTGACGATGTGTTCGGCGAGTCGGGCAGAGGAGCGCAGCGCAACGAGCAGCAGCAGCAGACTCATGACATGCTGCAGCACGTCGGCTGGCAGCTCCATTTCGGGTAACTCGCAGTCCGGATGGGAGGAGGGGAGCCAGGCATGGTGGCCAGAGCGGGAGAAGCAGGCCACCACACGTGGAGCCGGCAACAGTGAGGAGGAGGCCGCGGTGAAGAGGAGGACGGAGCGGCTGAGGGACATCGTGCTCCCACTGCCACGGGAAGCCATTGTATTGACTCTGAACGCAGCGCTGTATGTATAGCTGAAGCGTCCCTACGGGGAACAAGCATTCCATTGTACTTGTTACATATGGCAAATAAATCTAAACTGAATCTGAATCTGTAATTCCCTGTTTTCTCTCTACCACCTTTTTTGAATAGTGGGGTAACATTAGCTACCCTCCAATCCATGGGTACTGTTCCAGTTTCCATCGAATGTTGGAAGATGATCAGCAATGCATCTACTATTTCTAGGGCCACTTCCTTAAGTACCCTAGGATGTAGATTATCAGGCCCTGGGGATTTATTGCCCTTCAATTCCGTCAATTTTCCTAACACCATTTCCCTACAAATACTGATTTCTTTCAGTTCCTCCCTTTCATCAGACCCTATGTTCCCCGACATCTCTGGGAGGTTATTTGTGTCCTCCTTTGTGAAGACAGAACCAAAATATGTCTTTAATTGGTCTGCCATTTATTTTTTCCCCATTATAAATTCCCTTGATTCTGACTGCAAGGGACCTACACTTGACTTCACCAATCTTTTTCTCTTCACATATCTATAAAAGCTTTTACAGTCAGTTTTTATGTTCCCTGCAAGCTTACTCTCATTCTATTTACCCCTTCTTAATTAATCCCTTTGTCCTCCTTTGTTGAATCCTAAACTGCTCCCAATCCTCAAGTTTACTGCTTTTTCTGGCCAATTTATATGTCCTCTCCTTGGATCTTATGCTATCCCTAATTTCCCTTGTTAGCCACGGTTGAGTCACCTTTTTTGTTTTATTTTTATGCCAAACAGGGATGAACAAATTCTGTAGTTCATCCATGCAATCTTTAAATGTTTGCCATTGCCTATTCACTGTCAACCCTTTAAGTAACATTCCCCAATCCATCCTAGCCTACTCACACCTCATATCATCTTAGTTTCCTTTATTTAAATTCAGGACCCTAGTCTCTGAGTCAACTACTTCACTCTCCATCTTAATGAAGAATTCTATCATATTATGATTGCTCCGACCCAAGGGGCCCAGTACAACAAGATTGCTAATTAATCCTTTCTCATTACCTAATACCCAGTCTAAGATGGCCTGATCTCTCGTTGGTTCTTCGACATATTGGTCCAGGAAACCATCCCGTAAACACTCCAGGAATTCCTCCTCCATAGTATTGTTATTAATTTTGTTAGCCCAATCTATATGTTGATTAAAGTCACCCATGATGACTGCTGTGCCCTTATTGTATGCTTCTCTAATTTCCTGTTTAATGCCATCCCCAACCTCCGCATTACTGTTTGTAGGTCTATATACCACTCTCACTAACGTTTTCTGCCCCTTGATATTTCTCAGTTCTACCCATACAAATTCCACATCATCAGAGCTAATATCCTTCCTTACAATTGTGTTAATCCCTTCTTTAACCAGCAATGCTACCCCACCTCCCTTTCCTTTTTGCCTATCTTTCCTGAATATTGAATACCCCTAGATGTTGAGTTACCAGCCTTGGCCACCCTGGAGCCATGTTTCCATAATCCCAATCAAATCATATTTGTTTACCTCTATTTGCGCAACTAATTCATCCAACTTATTACGAATGCTCCTTGTTTTTTAACGCTCTTAGACCTATTAGAATTAGTATTTACTGTGGCCATGTTTGATTTAAACCGTTGATTTCTCTGACTGCCACTTTTGTTTATCTCCTTCCTATCTTTTGCTTTTATCCTTGTTTCCCTTTCCTCGGTCTCTCTGCTCAGGTTCCCAACCCCCTGCCATTTTAGTTTAAACCCTCCCCCAGAGCACTAGCAAACACTCCCCCTAGGACATCAGTCCCGGCCCTGCCCAGGTGCAAACCGTCCGGTTTGTACTGGCCCCACCTCCCCCAGAACCGGTTCCAATGTCACAGGAATTTGAATCCCTCCCCCTTGCACCATTCCTCTAGCCACGTATTCATCTGAAATATCCTTCTATTTCTACTCTGACTAGCACGTGGCACTGGTAGCAATCCTGAGATTACTACTATCATTCGAAGATATGGCTGGTTTTGATTCTGACGTGCCTTCTACATTGCACATTGAACCTGGGTTGCAGCTATGTCCTTCAGGACTAAGGCAGATTGGTCAGTTGTGGTACTACCAAGCCACTGTTGCTGGTCTACTACCTAAAAAATATGCTCTGCAAGTGGAACAGGACATACCAAAGGATGCTGATGGTGGAGTCTGGGATGTTGACTGATAGATGTGATTCTGTGGGCTCAAATTTCATCGGGCCATTGAGGCGGGATTGGAGGCGTGTGGGGGTTAAAATTGCAAAAACTGGCGGGCGGGCCCAACCCCGTCTCCATCCCGCCTCCAAGCAATTTTCATTCAATCGTGTCTACTGGTCCCGTCTCCATCCCGCCTCCAAGAGGCGGGATAGGCCCTTAAGGCCCTTAACAAGCACTAAATTGCCTCTAGAATGCCATTTTGATAGGCCTTTGTGATTTTAACCCTTTTCCCACGTGAAGCATGCCTGTTCTGAAACACAACGGTGAAACCTGGCAGTAGCACAATTGGATTGCTGACTATTAGCTGCAGCTCAACCACTAAATAGGAGATTTGATCAGCCATCATTTGCAGGTGGCAGGACATTGTTGTCTCAGGTCTGGGGGAACTTTAAGAAAGCATAACCACAGCTGTGGAAGTTTGGAGCCTGACACCTATCTCCAGTGTGACCTCCTGGGAAACCCCTCTCACCACCTTGACTGAGCGCTTCCTCAACTGAGGCATATACCAGAAGCATGGGAGGCATTTATTTCCTTCCCTTCTGGACATCAGATGAGGATGAAGATCAGCCGTGGCACCAGCAGAACCAGGAACAACAGCAGCACCAACAGCAGCAGCACCAACAGCAGCAGCAACAACAGGAGCGCCAAGCTGCTGCTCACGCACCTGAAGCTGCACAGGCCAGAAGGGGCCAGCGCATGGAAGCCCGTTGGCGCAGGAGATACCCCGCAAACAGAGTCTACAGACACAGGGTCAGCTACCTCAAAATGTCTGAGCAGCAGTGCCAAAGGCGGCTCCGACTTTTGCGAGAGGTAGTGGGTGACATCTGCGCAATGCTGCAACAAGACCTGGAGCCCAGAGGACCAGGTGGATAACCCTTAGCAGTGGCCGTCAAAGTCACCACCATACTCAACTTTTTTGCCTCAGGCTCATTCCAGGGATCTGCAGCAGACATCAGCGGCATCTCCCAGGCGGCCGCACACACTTGCATCATGCAAGTAACTGATGCCCACTTTGCCATCGCACACAATCACATCCATGTCACCAAGGATCAAGCAAGTGTCACGGCGCGTGCGGTTGGATTAGCTAATCTGGCAGGCTTTCCAAGGGTGCAGGGCGTCATCACAATCCAGGTATTTTTGTCAACCACAAGGGCTTCCACTCCCTTAACGTTCAGCTGGTTTGTGACCACAAGAAGGACATTTTGCATGTTTGTGCCAAGTACCCTGGCAGTTGCCATGACTCCTTCATACTGTGCCAGTCTAGTGTGCCTCCGCTATTCAGTCCGCCAGACCAACTTAACAGATGGCTACTTGGAGACAAGGGCTATCCCCTGAAGACGTGGCAAATGACGCCGTTGAGGAGCCCATCCAACGAAGCTGAGGAGAGCTACAACTCCAGCCACATGTCCACCAGAGCCATAATCGAGCATTTGCTGAAGATGCGCTTCAGATGCCTGGATAGATCAGGTGGAGCCCTGCAGTACTCAGCAGCCAGGGTCTCCAGATTCGTCGTGGTTTGCTGTGCACTTCACAACATGGCACAGCGTCGTGGCATGCAAATTCCTGAGGACCAAGAGGCTCCTCACATAATCCTCACTTGAGGAGGAGGAGAAGGAGGAGGAGGAGGAGGAGGAGAGCGAAAACGAACATCTTGCAGAGGCCCATCAACCAGCGGCTGCAGTAAGCGAGAACATTGCTGCCCGGGATGCAAGGAACGCACTCATCTTGGCCAGATTTGCTTAGCCTAGCCAATCAAGCACTTTTGCCTCGCATCTTCTTACCTGAGCATCGACAATGGCCAAGAACCAGCGGATTCCTAGCAATTTGACCACCATACTGACAATTGCAAGTAATCCTAAGCCCTCAATGTGGAAGTCCCATTCACAAAATCACACACGCCACAACTACAGCAGTAGCCATCAGATTTTTTATTAACAGTAATCATCTGATGGCTTTTTAACATAAAACATCAAATTTCACCCAAGTGACTACCCTTGTGACTATTTGTGCAGTATCTTTCTCTTACGTGTGCTCCTACGTGGTGCTTCCCCTGTGACTTCAGCAGATGTGGAGGCCCTTGCTCACTTTCTTGCTGCTCCTGTCTTGATACCTTTGGCGAGCGTCCTCTGGGGTTGCGAACCTGTGAGGGCTCGCCAAAATTCTGCTGCTCCTGCGGCTGTGCAGGGTTTGAGACGCCGATCTCAGTTGGGTGTGGACTCTGGTGGGGCTCTGACTGAGGGCTCTGCAGTGGCATGGGAGTGTGAGCGCTTGGAGAGGATCCCCCACTTCCTTGATGTCTGCCACCAACATCCCTCTCATGGGTCAAGTCCCCCGCAGCATTTGCAAGTGGCTTGAGAGCACCTTGCTGCACATCAGGGGGGGCCATGAGGACCCGTATCTACACTGGCAGTTCTACTCAGAAGGACTTCCATGAAGGTCTCGTTTCTCCGTTCAATAGATGACCATCGCTCCTCCAGAGATGCCATTCTATTCAGAACATTCACCATGTTTTCTGCACTCTGGTGACTTATCACCTCCATGGAGGTTGCCATCCTTTCCATGGTGATGTGTTCATGCGCCAATGACTCCACAAAGTCTCTGCTCATGTTCGCAATGGACTCCTCCATTCGCTCCACACTCGCAGCGACCCTGGAGACAAAACCTGCCAGAGACGCCTGCATCTGTTCCTGGAGTTCCAGCACCACTGATCTTATGGATGGACCCAGAGGCAGAGGGTCGACATGCAGCTGAGCAGAGCTGGCAGAGTCCTGTGCCCTCTGACTAGGACTCTTCACTGCTGTCCCTGTCTCCACAATCTGCTGATCCTCACTTGTGAGCTGTGATACACCAGGTGACAACACTACTCTATCTCGCGATGTTCCCTTCGAGATGTGAGTGTCTGCTCTGGTGCTGGGTGCGGTGAATTCTGCTGACGCTGCGCCCTCAGAGGTTGCAGATTCCTCTGAGGAGTCTTGAGGCTCATGCTCTTTCTCCTGGATAGTGGGGACGGGTGCTTGCGATGGTCCTGTGGGGGAGTAAAGGAATTTGTCAGAGATGTGAGGCTAAGGTTACATGCACATTGCATATTGCAGATGATCATAAGTCCATCTGTTCGAGCTTCAGAATCATTATCAGCGACTCATGCAATGTCATTGAGAGAAATGGAAAACTATTCTGTCACCAGCTTGCTGTGATGCGCCCGTCTGTCCGTCCCCCACTTGGGAATCTTCCTCCACTCCCACGATCTCCGGGACCGCCTCCTCCCAGGGGGTGAGGTGGGCTACTGATGGTGGCCCTCCTCCTGTCCTCGCTCTTTCCCTCTTATTGTGAGCTCTCTTTTCCTGCAATGAGGGAGACAAGTGGAGTTTGAGTGAGAATGAAGGAGTGAGCACAGAGAATCCATAGCATAGATGCTTAGATGGAGACAAAGATGGAGTGAGGTGGCAAGACCAAGGGCCCTCCATGTGTGTGTAAGTTGTAATTGCATCACAGTGATAGGGAGTGTGAGGGCTGCATAGTCGAATAGTTAGGTGAATGTGATCATAGAGAGAGAGGGAATGGGTAAGGGTGCATGGGTGTTAGTGACAAGAGTGATGTGGAGGAAGAGATTGCTAAAGCTGAGTGCTGGTGAGGAGAGGCAATGGGGATCAGATTGAGGGTGATGGGAAATTCATACTCACATTTCTAGTGCGCAGAAGGTCATGAAACCTCTTGCTGCACTGAAGCCAGTTTCTGCGGATTATTGACAAAGAGTTGACCTCCGGGGCCACCTGGATCCACACAGCCTTGGTTTGCTGGGGAGGCTTCTTCCTCCCTGAAGAAGGGAAGAGCAGCTCTTTATTTGATCTTGCTCCCTCTACTGAAGCCTGCAGGGCAACGTCATCAAAGCGGGGTGCAGACCTAGATCTCTGGCTGGCCATTCTTCCTGCAGGTGCCTCTAACATGCAAGGGCAAAAGCTTGGCAGTCTGCAGAAGAAGCAAGGCTTGTTGCAGACCTTAAATGCAGCAGCAATGATGACGTCATTGGAGGCGACTGTCATAGAAACATAGAAACATAGAAGATAAGAGCAGGAGTAGGCCATTCGGCCCCTCAAGCCTGCTCCGCCATTCAATGCGATCATGGCTGATCATCCAAATTCAGTACCCTGTCCCTGCTTTCTCCCCATATCCCTTGATCCCTTTAGCTTTAAGAAATATATCCAATCCTTCTTGAATATATTGAATGAATTGGCCTCCACTGCCTTCTGTGGTAGAGAATTCCACAGGTTCACCACTCTCTGGGTGAAGAAATTCCTCCTCATTTCTGTCCTAAATGGCTTACCCCTTATCATTAGACTGTGACTCCTGGTTCTGGACTCCCCGACCAGCGGGAACATCCTTCCTGCATCTAGCCTGTCCAGTCCTGTCAGAATTTTATAAGTTTCAATGAGATCCCCTCTCATTCTTCTAAACTCCAGCGAGTATAAGCCCAATCGACCCAATCTCTCCTCATACGTCATTCCTGCCGTCCCAGGTATCAGCCTGGTGAATCTTCACTGAACTCCCTCCATGGCAAGAACATCCTTCCTCAGATAAGGCAACCAAAACTGCACACAATACTCAAGATGTGGTCTCACCAAGGCCCTGTACAACTGCAGCAAGACATCCTTGTTCCTGTACTCAAACCATCTCGCTACGAAGGCCAGCATACTATTTGCCTTCTTAACCGCCTGCCGCACCTGCATGCTTACCTTCAGCGACTGGTGCACAGGGACACCCAGGTCTCATTGCACTTCCCCTTCTCCCAATCTATTGCCAGTCAGATAATAATCTGCCTTCCTGTTTTTGACACCAAAGTGGATAACCTCGCATTTATCCACGTTATATTGCATCTGCCATGCTTCTGCCCAATCACCCAACCTGTCCAAATCATCCTGGAGTTTCTCAGCATCCTCCTCACAGCACACACGCCCACCCAGCTTTGTGTCGTCTGCAAACTTGGAGATATTACATCTAGTTCCCTTGTCTAGATCATTAATATATATTGTGACTAGCTGGGGTCCAAGGACCGATCCCTGCGGTACCCCACTAGTCACTGACTGCCATTCGGAAAAAGACCTGTTTATTCCAACTCTTTGCTTTCTGTCTGCCAACCAGTTCTCTATCCAAGCCAATACCTTGCCCCGATTCCCATATGCCTTAACCTTACACGCTAATCTGTTATGCGGGACCTTATCGAAAGCCTTTTGAAAGTCCAAATACACCACATCCACTGGTTCTCCCTTAACTATTTTACCAGTTACATCCTCAAAAAATTCCAGTAGATTAGTCAAGCACGATTTTCCTTTTGTAAATCCATGTTGACTTTGTCCGATCCTGTCACTGTTTTCCAAGTGCTCTGCTATTACATCTTTTATAATGGGCTCTAGCTTTTTCCCCACTACCGATATCAGGCTCTTTGAATAGTGCGGTAACATTAGCGACCCTCTAATCCATGGGTACTGTTCCAGATTCCATCGAATGTTGGAAGATGCTCAGCAATGCATCTACTATTTCTAGGGCCACTTCCTTAAGTACCCTAGGATGTAGATTATCAGGCCCTGGGGATTCATCGGCCTTCGATCCCGTCAATTTCCCTATCACCATTTCCCTACAAATACTGATTTCTTTCAGTTCCATCCTTTCATCCGACCCTATGTTCCCCGACATCTCTGGAAGGTTATTTGTGTCCTCCTTTGTGAAGACAGAACCAAAATATGTCTTTAATTGGTCAACCATTTCTTTTTTCCCCATTATAAATTCCCCTGATTCTGACTGAAAGGGACCTACGCTTGACTTCACCAATCTTTTTCTCTTTAGATATCTATAAAAGCTTTTACAGTCAGTTTTTATGTTCACTGCAAGCTTACTCTCATATTCTATTTTCCCCTTCTTAATTAATCCCTTTGTCCTCCTTTGTTGAATCCTAAACTGCTTCCAATCATCAGCTTTACTGCTTTTTCTGGCCAATTTATATGTCCTCTCCTTGGATCTTATGCTATCCCTAATTTCCCTTGTTAGCCACGGTTGAGTCACCTTTTTTGTTTTATTTTTATGCCAAACAGGGATGAACAAATTCTGTAGTTCATCCATGCGATCTTTAAATGTTTGCCATTGCCTATTCACTGTCAACCCTTTAAGTAACATTCCCATCCTAGCCAACTCACACCTCATACCATCGTAGTTTCCTTTATTTAAATTCAGGACCCTAGTCCCTGAGTCAACTACTTCACTCTCCATCTTAATGAAGAATTCTATCATATTATGATCGCTCCGACCCAAGGGGCCTCGTACAACAAGATTGCTATTTATTCCTTTCTCGGTACATAATTCCCAGTCTAAGATGGCCTGATCTCTGGTTGGTTCCTCGACATATTGGTCCAGGAAACCATCCCGTAAACACTCCAGGAATTCCTCCTCCACAGTATTGTTACTAATTTGGTTAGCCCAATCCATATGTAGATTAAAGTCACCCATGATGACTGCTGTGCCTTTATTGCACACTTCTCTAATTCCCCTTTTAATGCCATCCCCAACCTCCGCATTACTGTTTGGAGGTCTATATACCACTCCCACTAACGTTTTCTGCCCCATGGTATTTCTCAGTTCTACCCATACAGATTCCACATCATCAGAGCTAATATCCTTCGTTACAATTGTGTTAATCCCCTCTTTAACCAGCAATGCTACCCCACCTCCCTTTCCTTTTTGCCTTTCTTTCCTGAATATTGAATACCCCTGGATGTTGAGTTCCCAGCCTTGGCCACCCTGGAGCCATGTTTCCGTAATCCCAATCAAATCATATTCATTTACCTCTATTTGCGCAGCTAATTCATCCACCTTATTATGAATGCTCCTCGCATTAAGACACAAAGACTGGGGAAACTCTTTGGCCATGGCTTCCCACACGTTGGAACTCAATTGGCCAATTAAGTTAAAATGGTATCATTTTCCCACATCGATTTAGAATCGGGTGGCTAACACGAAATGCAGATTACATGATCCCAGCCCGCCCCAGTATCAAATTCCAGCCCTGTGAGTATGACTATGTTAGGCTGTGGCTTAACCAGTAAGTGGGACAGCTATCCCAGCTTAGGTACCAATGAGAAGGACTTTGCAGGTTTGACTGGATTGAGATGGTCTTAGTCTTCTCCTGAAGTGACGCCTTGTTCATAGTCAATAGGTCCACCTGATTTTTTTTAATTCTTCTTTGTAGTGATTGTTTACAACTGGGTGGCTTACTAGGCCACTCCAGAGGGCATTAACAGTTAACTACATAGTGTAGGACTAGAGTCACACATAGGCCAGACCAGATAGCGGTGGCAGGTTTCCTTTCCTGAAGGACATTAGTGAACCAGTTGGGTTTTTACAAAAATGTTTCATGGTTAATTTTCTGGTGCTAAGCCACAAATTACCAGATTTACTGAGTCCAGTTTCACAACTTGCCATGGTGGGATTTGAACTCACAATCCTGGTTTGTTGGTCCACTACCTGATAGCTGGTAGTATAGGGAGGTGGAAGAGCCAGGTCTAACAGCCTTATGGGCAAGGAGAATGCAACCAAAAGTACTCTTGGCTTCTTTCTAATCATCAAGACCCAATCCTGACACATTTCCACTTGTACTTGCACCCCCACTCCCATTCACAGCCCCCTTTGCCCTCTCAAGTACTGCCCATCACCCACTTCACTTTCTCTATCATCAGCCAATTCCTGTCTTTATGCCTTTGCCTTAACACAGTTCTGGATAAATTTTCTCCTTAAAATTAGTGGATGGAAAATCATGGCTGATGTGTACAATTTCCCAGTGTGCACTCCTAGCATACACAAGACGTTCAGAAGAGGAAAAATTACACCAGAAGTGGCAAATTTGCTGATAAATACTAACTTTAACAAAAATAAATTTCCATAATGAAAAATTACTTCATGAAACTCTCAAAAATGCATAATTTCTGCAGTTGATAAGCTTTTACATAGAAACATAGAAGATAGGAGCAGGGGTAGGCCATTCGGCCCCTCGAGCCTGCTCCGCCATTCAATGAGATCATGGCTGATCATCCAAATTCAGTACCCGGTCCCTGCTTTCTCCCCATATCCCTTGATTCCTTAAGCCTTAATAAATATATCCAACTCCTTCTTGAATATATTTAATGAATTGGCCTCTACTACGTTCTGTGGTAGAGAATTCCACAGGTTCACCACTCTCTGGGTGAAGAAATTCCTCCTCATTTCTGTCCTAAATGGCTTACCCCTTATCATTAGGCTGTGACCCCTGGTTCTGGACTCCCCGACCATCGGGAACATCCTTCCTGCATCTAGTCTGTCCAGTCCTGTCAGAATTTTATAAGTTTCAATGAGATCCCCTCTCATTCTTCTAAACTCCAGCGAGTACAAGCCCAATCAACCCAATCTCTCCTCATGCATCATTCCTGCCATCCCAGGTATCAGCCTGGTGAATCTTCGCTGAACTCCTTCCATGGCAAGAACATCCTTCCTCAGATAAGGTGACCAAAACTGCACACAATACTCAAGATGTGGTCTCACCAAGGCCCTGTACAACTGCAGCAAGACATCCTTGTTCCTGTACTCAAACCCTCTCGCTACGAAGGCCAACATACATTTGCCTTCTTAACCGCCTGCTGCACCTGCATGCTTACCTTCAGCGACTGGTGCACAAGGACACCCAGGTCTCGTTGCACTTCCCCTTCTCCCAATCTATTGCCATTCAGATAATAATCTGCCTTCCTGTTTTTGACACCAAAGTGGATAACCGCGCATTTATCTATGTTATATTGCATCTGCCATGGTTCTGCCCAATCACCCAACCTGTCCAAATCATACTGGAGTTTCTCGGCATCCTACTCACAGCACACACGCCCACCCAGCTTTGTGTCGTCTGCAAACTTGGAGACATTACCTCTAGTTCCCTCATCTAGATCATTAATATATATATATAAACAGTCTAGCTGCTCAAGAACTTGATAAAGAATGCTATTAGTATGTCAAACTTAGTGCTATCCAACCTCCTCCACTCCCCACCCGCCCACCTTTCATAGAGTAGGAATGGTCCCTTTGCTGGAGAGTGCACCTGGAATAAAAAGAGAAGTCTCACAATCAAACCAGCATCCTCCTGTTATTCCCATACCATCATTCTTTATACTCACACTTGCTTCAACAACAACAACAACAACTTGTATTTATATAGCACCTTTAATGTAGTAAAACGTCCCAAGGCACTTCACAGGAGTATTAAAAGACATAAAATTGACACCGAGCCATATAAGAAATTAGGGCAGGTGACCAAAAGCTTGGTCAAAGAGGTAGGTTTTAAGGAGAGTTTTAAAGGAGGAAAGAGAGGTAGAGAGACAGAGGGGTTTAGGAAGGGAATTCCAGAGCTTAGGGCCTAGGCAGCTGAAGGCACAGCCACCAAGGGTTGAGTGATTATAATCAGGGATGCTCAAGAGGGCAGAATTTGAGGAGTGCAGATATCCTGGGGGGTTGTGGGGCTGAAGGAGATTACAGTGATAGGGAGGGGTGAGGCCATGGAGGGATTTGAAAACAAAGATGAGAATTTTGAAATCGAGGCATTGCTTAACCGGAAGCCAATGTTTGTCAGCGAGCACAGGGGTGATGGGTGAACGGGACTTGGTGCGAGTTAGGACACGGGCAGCAGAGTTTTGGATGACATCAAGTTTATGTAGGGTAGAATGTGGGAGGCCAGCTAGGAGTGCGTTGGAATAGTCAAGTTTAGAGGTAACAAAGGCATGGATGAGGGTTTCAGCAGCAGATGAGTTGAGGCAGGATGGAGACGGGCGATGTTATGAAGATGGAAATAGGCGGTCTTAGTGATGACGCGGATATGTGGCCTGAAGCTCATTCCAGGTCCAAATACGACACCAAGGTTGTGAACAGTCTGGTTCAGCCTCAGACAGATGCTAGGTAGAGGGATGGAGTTGGTGGCTAAGGAACAGAGTTTGTGGCAGGGACCGAAGACAATGGCTTTGGTCTTCCCAATATTTAATTGGAGATCATTTCTGCTCATCCAGAACCGGATGTTGGACAAACAGTGTGTTAATTTAGAGACCATGGAGGGGTCGAGAGAAGTGGTGGTGAGGTAGAGCTGGGTGTCGTCAGCATACATGTGGAAACTGAAGCCTTGTTTTTGGATGATGTTGCCAAGGGGCAACATATAGATGAGAAATAGGAGGGGACCAAGGATAGATCATTGGGGGACCCCAGAGGTAACGATGCGGGGGTGGGAAGAGAAGCCATTGCAGATGATTTTCTGGCTATGATTAGATAGATAAGAATGGAACCAGGTGAGTGCAGTCCCACCCAACTGGACGATGGTGGAGAGGCGTTGGAGAAGGATGGAGACAGGTTGAGAAGGACGAGGAGGGATCGTTTACCTTTGTCACAGTCGCAAAGAATGACATTGGTGACTTTGATGAGAGCCATTTCGGTACTGGGGCAGGGGCGGAAACCATATTGGAGGGATTCAAACATGGAATTCCGGGAAAGATGGGCAGGGATTTGGGAGGTGACAACACATTCAAGGACTTTGGAGAGGAAAGGGAGGTTGGAGATAGGGCGGTAGTTTGCAAGGACGGAAGGATCAAGGGTTGGATTTTTGAGAGGGGTGATGGTGGCTGATTTGAAGGAGAGGGGGACAGTACCTGAGGAGAGCGAACCATTAGCAATGTCAGCTAACATGGGAGCCAGCAAAGGAAGTTGGGTGGTCAGCAGTTTAGTGGGAATAGGGTCAAGGGAGCAAGAAGTGCGTCTCATGGACAAGATGTGCTCGGAGAGGTCAAGAGGGGAGATCGGAGAGAAACTGGAGAAAAATGCGAGTTCAGGGCTAAGGCAGGGGTGAACCTTAGAAGAAGTTTGGCCCGGTAGGCTAGGGGAAGGAAGGGAAGTGGCAGAGGCAGCTGATCGGATGGTCTCAATCTTACCCTACTTCTCCGTCTACTGCTTGGCACCACGGTGCTGACCTCTTACCAGCTCCGTCCAAGGCAGACTGCAGGGCTGCCTGGACTTTTGCTTGGGGTGCTACTGCTATCCCAGCATGAACTCATTCATGGGAGAATAAAACCTTTAAATTAAAGTGAAGACTACTGACATACAAATCACAGCTTCTGGCATCATATAAATTAAATAAAAAACTCATCACAAGTCATCCAAATGTATACAGATACAAAATCCTGTCTCATTTCCTGCAAAAAACAAAGATCTGGCTTTCTCATGTGGCTTCGATTGTACCTGCCCCTTTAATGTTGCTGCCTTTAAGGCCCAAATTATTCTTTATCTGCCCAATAAAGCACCACCAGCAGTGCCTGGCATTTGCCCTCTGCATTTAAATAAGCCAGCAGGAAACCTCGGCACTGCAGCTAGTCACTGGAATCACACTGCGGTCCCATTGCTTCCAGTCAGTGCCTGGAGAGGAATATCGGGCCTACCGAAACCTGCTCTAGGCACTGGCGGTTTCTGCCTGTGAGCAGGTCATTATATAAAAACAATCAATTGTTAACAAATTAGTGTCAGACTTCCCTGAAAATAAAGCTGACAATTCAATCTCCAGATTCTTTCATTTTTCTTTTGGAAAAAGCAGCAAAACTTTCAAATCCTCAAAGGATGAGGGATTAACTCTTGTTGATGTATAGATTGCAAGTTGGGTGATTCTGCAAGCTGCACACGCTCAAAATGTCCGTATGTGGTTGAATGGTCTGTCCTCGTGCTGTGAGCTAAATGTATTCAGTCAAAACCCAAGCTTTGGAACCTGAGACCTTGAAGTAAAAACCTTAACAAAAGTACTAAAAAGAACACAAAAGACAATTCAATGGGCAAATTTAATTATGCTTTTATCAAATATTTTGTTTGAAACCATATTTTGGACATTATAAATTTCAGTTAATGCAAAAAAATTGTGAATATGTTTTCCAAAAGCATATTAAGTGGTTCATCAACAAACCATGAAGTGAAAAAGTTTACATACTGAATTTTCATGACAAAATGTTAACATATTTAGATTGTTCCATTATAAATGTTGACAAATTTAGATATGATTTTTCCATTACAGATGGTTACATTGGTGATTTCCATTCCAAACTTTGGCATTCAGTATTTTTACAGGAAGTAACATTTGTGCACATGAAGTGAACGCCATACACTAGATTTTTAATAATATGCTGATTTGATGATGTAATTGAACTAGTGAATAATATTTATTGATAAATTTTATGGGGTAATTTTCCAAGTTCTCAGCAGTGGTGGGGAATCTGCACCAATAAATGTTGGAAAACCGCAGGTAGTGACTTTCTGATATGTGCTGGTGTGGGCAAGGTCCCTCACCACCAGGGGTACTCAGAAAGTTCCTGCTCTTTTGATCTTTAGAAAGTCATTCATAAAATGTTTCACAAAATCTTGTGTGTTAAATTGAATAACTTTGTATTGCTTAGCCAGTTAAATTGGATAACTGGCTAAACAATACAAAGCAACAGATAGTGACTAATGATAGTATTCTAATTGGACAGATGTGGCGAGGATTAGTGGGGCCTTTGTTGATCACATTATTTACAAATAATCTTGATGAGGAGTATTAAGAACAGAATGTATAATTTGACAGCTGATAGCAGAATGTTCAAAGGAAATGGATAAGATTCAAAGACATCTGTAGAGACTTTGCAACTGGACAGACATATTGCAAATTAAATTCAACATTGGGATATGTAACATAATGGCCCAGATTTTACGTTATTATGGAATAGATTGGACAGCAAGTTCCGCCGTCCGCACATGCACAGTTAAATGCGGAAGTTTCTGTCAGATTTACCCTGCTTTTCCACAAGCTTCATTCCCCTGCTACCTCACCGATAGACTCAACATTGAAATCCATGTAAGGGCGCAAAGTTGCTATATTTACCCACTAGTTACCATTAAACATGCCAAAAAAAGCTAGGGCTGGTGCATTCCGGTGTAAGTGATTTTTTAACGGTGTAATACATCTTAATTACTGCCAAACAACCTCTCTGGCACTGAAAATTTAATTTTACAAGTATGGAGTCTCATTCCTTCTGAATTTAATTATTGTTGGAGATTTTTAAAAATTAAAAATTACATTTTTTTAAACTTTCTTTTTCCTGTATTTTTTATCTCACTCCCAATCACATTTTTCTTTCCGTCACTTTATTTTGCTTTCTGTACATGATTTTACAGTTAATTAAATATTCTAATTTCTACTCCCTGATTTAGACTCTGCAGCCCCAATATTGACAGGGAAGGGTTTTCCGAGCGGGGTGGGCAGAGTTTCAGGAAGAATGCTGTGGAGTTTAAATTCCACAGCATGCATTTTTTTTTGACAGGATCCCCGCCCGGAAGTCATCTTAATTGATAGGTTTGTCTTCCAGTCGGGGAGCACGGGCTACAGCCACAGGTAAGGAGCCTGCAGCTGCTAGTAGAAGCGTTTGGGGTGGGGGTCCAATCCCAGTGGGTGTCCAATCCCAGGGAAGGAGGTTAGCATGGGGACCCGAGGAGAAGCAATCCTGGTCCTCCTGGCCCACAAGCAGTGCTGTAAAGGCACTTACCTTTTCCCTGACGCTGCCCTCACCTCCCTTGAACTGCCAGATTTCCCGGGGCCTGGAATACCCGGAGGGCCAGTGTTAAACCTGTAATGGCTAAAGGTGAGGTTCCCAGCCTCATTATAATATTTAAATTGCCAACCCACCTCTTGGGAGCAGGTTGGCTGGCCGCCCCCTGTCCCGCCTCTGTTAAACCCAGAAGTGGGCGGGTTGGAGGTGGGATGTGGTCGGGTTTGAGATTTTAAAAGTTTTTACATCCCACCTGACTCCACCCACTTCGGGGTTAAAATTACCCCTGCATGTCTCAGTGAAGAGTCACGCTGTTGCTCGCCATGCTCACACATGCCACAGAACTCCTCTAGAGGGCGCCGCGCTGGACGCCCGATGACAGCAAGTTGCTGTTCAAAAGCTTGCACAAGGTCTGTGGGCAGCTGTAAGTGTATTGAACGGCAAACACCATTCCTTTGCAAAATCCGTGCCAATGCATATTGGTATGAAAGTAGCAAATAGATTTACAAAATGAAGGCTATATCATTATACAAGAGGAGAAAAGCAAAAGGATCTGAGTGTAATTCTTGAACAAGAATTGCAAAGGAAAATAAAATGTTCGTATTTGAGAAGATCCATAGAATTAAGTCCAAGAAATCCAGGGACAAGATTAGAAGTGAAAGAAGCCATTCATTAAATTTAACATTGGGGAATAAATTTAATCTTAATCTGACCTGATTTAAATGAATCCAACAGTTCACAAAAGCTTCTCCACATGAATGAGATATTACAAATGTGATCAGCCACAATCATAGACAAAACTGGACAGTTGCCATTTTAGTATAATGAGTCCTTTCAGACCATACTAAAAGCAGCTTTTAAAACTGAAAACGTACACTTTCCTTACAAAGAAAGGGATATAAATGTCAAACTTTCCATAAATTATTAACTGGAAATCCACAAGTGCATCAGTTGCCAACATTAATTTCTTTAATATCTAAATTGTCTCTGACAGCAGATGACCTTTGACATTGTTGCATCATGTTTTTGCTGCAACAGAAAACAGAAAAGCGTCCCAGCTGTGGCAACAGTAATCTATTATTTTGTTCTGCTGTGGATAAAGTTGGATTCCTGATACTACCGGACACTGTACTCTGCAAGCAAGAAGCCAACTGACTTATTTACAACAATAGTGTCACAGGATAACTACACTTCAAATTTAATTTGTGGACTATGAGATGCTGGTGTCACCTCACCTTTCATGATGGATTTCAGATTCTTGAAACATATCTTTAAGATTATTGTATGATGGTGAATATCTTGATACTGCAAATTTAACAAAAAATCAGAAGCTAACAGTGGTGTTAATTACCATTACAGGAGGTAGAAAGCTTAATTGGACAATCTTTATATTCTTAACGACGTACCTGAACAGCACCATTTGACAAGTTAGTGAAAAGTGCTTGCCCAGCACTGACTTTGTGTTTGACACCTCTTACTGTACCATTTTTACTCAAGATATTAATTCTCTTTCTATAGATGCCTCTGTCTTTTGTGGTGCCCGCTAACAGAAGCATGTCATCACATTCACTTTCACTGCCATCAGTTTCCAAAGCGAAATGCTGCTCATTATGGCCGTTCACTTCACTGTAACTGCTGCACTGCTCAGTCTCGGAATTGCTGGCACATTCTGACTCTTGTGAGTCCACCAGGTCTCCATCGGTGTACACTTCTTTCAGCACTCTTCCACTTTTTGCAGAAGATATTCGAAACCTGACTTTTTTCTGCCGCCGTTCCCCTTCTGTCTTCATTATGCCGTTGAGTCCAGCTTTTTCCATTGAAAAGCGAACTTCACATTGTCTTTTCAGCAAACATCCTCTTGCAGCCAGTTGAAAATGTATAAATAAACTTCCCTATGATGTGGGTAGATGTTTCATATATATAGCATTGCCATCACAACGTAACGGTGTGAAGGACAATAAAGTCAGCACTGATCCTCATACCGTCTTACTTCAATAATGTATAACATTACATCATGGTCACCTTTATATCAGCAGTAGGTAAAGTGATATAAATGATTAAATATTTAAATCACTATTGTGTACTCTCTGTGTAACAGCCAGATGCAGGAAGGTACTAAAAGGATTTAGTTCCAATAGAACATACTCTACCAATTCACATTAAACCCCTCTCTTGCCTCAGATATAATGGCTATTGCGGTAGATTTTTGTCTTTAACGCCTGAGTGTTAAGCATCACCTGAGCGGAGAGCAGAAAGGAACAGTTGCTGCGTAGGATTGCACGACATTTACAGAACGCGCCGAAAGTTCCTTCTATAATGGCAGAAGGAAAATCGGTCAGGTTTTGTAAGGGGGAGATCAACACTTTTGTGAAAAATAACATGTGACTTGAGAGTACAAGCTAAGTAAAAGTTAAAGGGGTGAAATTCGCTTGGACGTCATCGGAAAAAGGGCGATTAACAGGACATAACTTAAAGGCCTGAGGCTCACCTAAGATTGGGCCTCGGACCTTATTTCAATAATTTGAATGAGCTGCTTCCGGAAGCAGCTGACTCATTGCCTAATGATCAATTTCGGCCCAATTGCCTCACCAGCAGGGTAAGTCCCTGGGAGGAGGAGGAGAATGGGAGGTGGGGGCTGCCGACCTCGGAGGTGCTGTGGAGCTGGGAGGATCATTCCTCCTGGCTCCATGTCAAAGTTCAAAGAATAACTTACCTTTCTGATGGCGGCCGCTTACTACACCAAGGAAACCTAGGCCCAATGACTGTTCAGCTCAGGGCAGCCCAATTTCTTAATGGGGTCCTAAAACAGGTGTTAGGCCTCTCATTGGCACATGCAAGGGGCTTAACGCCTGTATTAGGTATCTGCCCCAGATGCCTGATAATTGTCCAGGGCCAATATGGCGTTGGACATTTTTCAAGCATCATTGGGGTGCAGAGTGTTGCCCTGCAAAATTAGTCATCTTTGCCTCTGTTTTCCAGCTGGAAAACAGGTGCAAGAACCAATTTCTACACCAATTCCTTTCTTACTAATGCTGCACATTCCAATGTACAGATGTTTCTTTAACATTTGAGAACAAATTTCCCTGCAATATATTCTGTTAGAAACAAAAGGGAAGGCAATGCCAACAAGGCAAAAATCCAAAGATTATCATTTTCTCTGAAGCTAAACCAGTTATTATTGTCAAATAAGGCTTTTTATTAACCACATTACACAAAGGAAGCCTTGAACCAAGATCAACAAAGTTGTATATAATTACTAAAGATGCCCCAGTTACATCACAAGAGTCTCACAGGTTAAGAATAAGAATAAACAATCCACATGACACAAAAGAAGCCACAAAGCCCTGACAAAAACAGTCTCTGATATTTTCCTCTGTGCATTCATTTTAATGAATTTCTGAATGCATTTACAAACAACATATTTATGGATTCATTAAAACTATGCATAGAGGAAAATATTAAATTTTTAGAGGCGGCATCTTGTCTACAACAGAGAAATCAAAGGTGCCCAGTTTTGGGCGTGAGAACAACAATATGGCCGCATCACACACCCAAATCGGGAAGCCCGAGGCCCTAGGCCGGCCTAAGTAATCATCAAAATAATCTGGGCGATGCTGCTAGACCCTGTCCCGCCTCCACAGGCAGCTCACACGTGGTGATTCGGATTTCAGGCTATCTGCCTCGCCAGCAGCGACACTCAGGTAATTGCCAGGTTGGGGGAGAGTGGGAGGAGGGCCGATCACAGCTGGCAGGAGTGCTGTGGAGTCGGGAGAAGCACTCCTGCTCCTCCTGGCTACACATCATTTTAAAAATAATTCAAACTTGACTTTTCAGAGGTGCTTGGTTCCTAAACCCCATGCACCCTGTTTGAGAATGGTTTTTACTTTTGATAAAATGTCCTATCTATTACTCAAAATCAATAAGATTCTTCAAACGTAGTTTTATTAAGCATACAGTACATGCAATAGTACTTAGAATCATAGAATGGTTACAGCACAGAAGGAGGCCATTCGGCCCATCGAGCCCGTGCCGGCTCTCTGCAAAAACATTTCAGCTAGTTCCACTCCCCCGCCCTTTCCCCGTAGCCCTGCAAATTTTTTTCCATCAGGTACTTATTCAATTCCCTTTGGAAAGTCACAATTGAATCTGCCTCCACCACCCTTTCAGGCACTGCATTCCAGATTCTAACCACTCGCTGTGTAAAAAAGCTTTTCCTCATGTCGCCTTTGGTTCTTCTGCCAATCACCTTAAATCTGTGTCCTCTGATTCTCGATCCTTCCGCCAATGGGAACAGTTTCTCTCTATCTACTCCGTCTAGATCCCTCATGATTTTGAATACCTCTATCAAATCTCCTCTCAACGTTCTCTGCTCTAAGGAGAACAACCCCAGCTTCTCCAGTCTGTCCACATAACTGAAGTCCCTCATCCCTGGAACCATTCTCATAAATCTTTTCTGCACCCTCTCTAAGGCCGTCACATCCTTCCTAAAGGACAGTGCCCAGAATTGGACACAATACTCCAGTTGAGGCCGAACCAGTGTTTTATAAAGGTTCATCATAACTGTCTTGCTTTTGTACTCTATGGGGTCGATTTTGTCGAACCTGTCGGGAAGAAGGCGGGACTTCCCCTTTCGGGGTTTTGACCCGCCTACTTCGACGTCCGGCCAATCCGCTCGATTTTCCCTTGATTGACCTTGTTGAGCCCGCCCAGCGGGCTCAGCAGGTCAATTAAGGGCCACCTGGCAACAGGTGACGTTACAGACTGTAATTTCATCTGTCAAGATTTCTTGACAGATGAAATATCAGTGTTTCACAGCTGTTTGAAGCTGTGAAACACTGACAGTCTGATTTCTGCGCAGACTCATTTAGAAATCTCAGCAGCACTGAAAGCTGAAGGCTGTCACTTAAATTTTGTGGTTTCTAAGGTCTCTGTTGTGTAGCAGGGACTACTGTTAAGCAAGGGCCTTTGAGTATATCATTTAATTGAAGTGAAATTGGTGGGATTCATTTAATTTTAATTAATTAATTAAAGGGTAAGTCATGGCAGGACAGCCCAGCCCCATAGTATGCTCCTCCTGCTCTATGTGGGAAATCAGGGACGCTTCCTGCGTCCCTGACGACCATGTGTGCGGGAAGTGTGTCCAGCTGCAGCTACTGACAGACCGCATTGCGGCACTGGAGCTGCGGATGGATTCATTTTGGAGCATTCGCGATGCTGAGGACGTTGTGAATATCACATTTAGCGAGTTGGTCATGCCGCAGGTAATGGGTGTACAGGCAGGAAGGGAATGGGTGACCAGCAGGCAGAGTAAGAGGCGCAGGCAGGTAGTGCAGGAATCCCCTGTGGCCATCCCCCTCTCAAACAGATATACCACTTTGAATACTGTTGGGGGGGATGACTCATCAGGGGAAGGCAGCAGCAGCCAACTTCCTGGTACCATGGGTGGCTCTGCTGCACAGGCTGGGAGGAAAAAGAGTGGAAGAGCTATTGTGATAGGGGACTCAATTGTAAGGGGAATAGATAGGCGTTTTTGCGGCCGCAATCGAGACTCCAGGATCGTGTGTTGCCTCCCTGGTGCAAGGGTCAAGGACGACTCGGAGCGGCTGCAGAACATTTTGGAGGGGGAGGGTGAACAGCCAGTTGTCGTGGTGCACATAGGCACCAACGATATAGGTAAAAAATGGGATGAGGTCCTAAAAGCAGAATATAGGGAGTTAGGAGGTAAATTAAAAAATAGGACCTCAAAGGTAGTAATCTCAGGATTGCTACCAGTGCCACGTGCTAGTCAGAGTAGAAATAGGAGGCTATTTTAAATGAATACGTGGCTAGAGGAATGGTGCAAGAGGGAGGGATTCAAATTCCTTGGACATTGGAACCGGTTCTGGGAGAGGTGGGACCAGTACAAACGGGATGGTTTGCACCTGGGCAGGGCCGGGACCGATGTCCTAGGGGGAGTGTTTGCTACTGCTGTTGGAGAGGGTTTAAACTAAAGTGGCAGGGGGTTGGGAACCTGAGCAGGGAGACAGAGGAAAGGGAAACAAGGAAAAAAGCAAAAGACAGGAAGGAGAAAAACAAAATTAGAAGGCAAAGAACTCAACGGTTTAAATCAAACATGGTCACAGTAAATAATAATTCATATAGGTCTGAGAGCATTAAAAAACCAAGGCTGAAGGCTTTGTGTCTTAATGCAAGGAGCATTCGGAACAAGGTGGATGAATTAGCTGCGCAAATAGAGGTAAACGAATATGATTTGATTGGGATTACAGAAACATGGCTCCAGGGTGGCCAAGGCTGGGAACTCAACATCCAGGGGTATTCAATATTTAGGAAGGATAGGCAAAAAAGAAAGGGAGGTGGGGTAGCATTGCTGGTTAAAGAGGGGATTAACACAATTGAAAGGAAGGATATTAACTCTGATGATGCGGAATCTGTATGGGTAGAACGGAGAAATATCAAGGGGCAGAAAACGTTAGTGGGAGTGGTATATAGACCTCCAAACAGTAACACGGAGGTCAGGGATGGCATTAAAAGGGAAATTAGAGAAGCATGCAGTAAGGGCACAGCAGTCATCATGGGTGACTTGGGCTAACTAAATTAGTAAAAATACTGTGGAGGAGGAATTCCTAGAATGTTTACGGGATGGTTTTCTGGAACAATATGTCGAGGAACCAACCAGAGATCAGGCCATCTTAGACTGGGTATTATGTAATAAGAGAGGATTAATTAGCAATC
This sequence comes from Somniosus microcephalus, assembly GCF_052327205.1. Lineage (NCBI taxonomy): Eukaryota > Metazoa > Chordata > Chondrichthyes > Squaliformes > Somniosidae > Somniosus > Somniosus microcephalus. Next base: position 217,639,327 of record NC_140988.1, on the reverse strand, counting down.
TTGTTGTACGAGACCCCTTGGGTCAGAGCGATCATAATATGATAGAATTCTTCATTAGGATGGAGACTGAAGTAGTTGACTCGGAGACTAGGGTCCTGAATTTAAATAAAGGAAACTACGATGGTATGAGGCGCAAATTGGGTAGGATTGATTGGGGAGTGTCACTCAAAGGGTTGACGGTGGATAGGCAATGGCAAACATTCAAAGAAAGCATGGATGAACTACAGAAGTTGTTCATCCCAGTTTGGGATAAGAATAAAACAAAAAGGGTGACTCAACCGTGGCTAACAAAGGAAATTAGGGATAGCATAAGATCCAAGGAGAGGGCATATAAATTGGCCAGAAAAAGCAGTAACCCTCAGAATTGGGAGCAGTTTAGGATTCAACAAAGGAGGACAAAGGGATTAATTAAGAAGGGGAAAATAGAATATGAAAGTAAGCTTGCAGGGAACATAAAAACTGACTGTAAGAGCTTTTATAGATATGTGAAGAGAAAAAGATTCATGAAATCAAGTGTAGGTCCCTTGCAGTCAGAAGCAGGGGAACTTATAATGGGGAACAAAGAAATGGCAGACCAATTAAATACATATTTTGGTTCTGTCTTCACAAAGGAGGACACAAATAACCTCCCAGAGATGTTGGAGAACATAGGGTCTGATGAGAGGGAGGAACTGAAAGAAATCAGTATTTGTAGGGAAATGGTGTTAGGGAAATTGAAGGCCGATAAATCCCCAGGGCCGGATAATCTACATCCTAGGGTACTTAAGGAGGTGGCCCTAGAAATAGTAGATGCATTGCTGATCATCTTGCAAAATTCGCTGGAATCTGGAACTGTACCCATGGATTGGAGGGTAGCTAATGTTGCCCCACTATTCAAAAAGGGTGGTAGAGAGAAAGCGGGGAATTACAGACCAGTAAGCCTGACATCGGTAGTGGGGAAAATGCGAGAGTCCATTATAAAGGATGTAATTGCTGAGCACTTGGAAAACAGTGACAGGATCGGACAAAGTCAACATAGATTTACAAAAGGTAAATCGTGCTTGACTAATCTATTGGAATTTTTTGAGGATGTAACTGGGAAAATAGATAAGGGAGAACCAGTAGATGTGGTGTATTTGGACTTTCAAAAGGCTTTTGATAAGGTCCCGCATAAGAGATTAACGTGTAAAGTTAAGGGACATGGGATTGGGGGCAAGGTATTGACTTGGATAGAGAACTGGTTGGCGGACAGAAAGCAGAGAGTAGGAATTAACGGGCCTTTTTCCGAGTGGCAGGCAGTGACTAGTGGGGTACCGCAGGGATCGGTCCTTGGACCCCAGATATTCACAATATACATTAATGATCTAGATAAGGGAACTAGATGTAATATCCCCAAGTTTGCAGATGACACAAAGCTGGGTGGGCGCGTGTGCTGCGAGGAGGATACCGAGAAACTCCAGGATGATTTGGACAGGTTGGGTGATTGGGCAGAAGCTTGGCAGATGCAATATAATGTGGATAAATGCGAGGTTATCCACTTTGGTGTCAAAAACAGAAAGGCAGACTATTATCTGAATGGCAATAGATTGGGAGAAGGGGAAGTGCAACGAGACCTGGGTGTCCTTGTGCACCAGTCGCTGAAGGTAAGCATGCAGGTGCAGCAGGCAGTGAAGAAGGCAGATGGTATGTTGGCCTTCATAGCGAAAGGGTTTGAGTACAGGAGCAAGGATGTCCTGCTGCCTTTGTACAGGGCCTTGGTGAGACCACACCTTGAGTATTGTGTGCAGCTTTGGTCGCCTTATCTGAGGAAGGATGTTCTTGCCATGGAAGGAGTTCAGCGAAGATTCACAAGGCTGATCCCTGGGATGGCAGGAATGACGTATGAGGAGAGATTGGGTCGATTGGGCTTATACTCGCTGGAGTTTAGAAGAATGAGAGGGGATCTCATCAAAACTTATAAAATTCTGACAGGTCTGGACAAACTAGATGCAGGTAGAATGTTCCCGATGGTCGGAGAGTCCAGAACCAGGGGTCATAGTCTAAGGATAAGGGGTAAGCCATTTAGGACAGAGATGAGGAAGAATTTCTTTACCCAGAGAGTGGTGAACCTGTGGAATTCTCTACCACAGAAGGCGGTTGAGGCCAATTCTTTAAATATATTCAAGAAGGAGTTAGATATATTTCTTAGAGCTAAAGGTATCAAGGGATATGGGGAGAAGGCAGGTACGGGGTGATATACCTATCAATTCCTCCAATAAAAGGCGAAGAGTTACGAAGGTGACTAAAGGTTTTTATTGACTAAATAACAGAGCCCACTCTCGTGGGTGATCCGATCCAAGCAGGAGGAATACCAGTCAGTCGCTCACCTTTATACCTGGCCTGGTGGGTGGAGCCAAGGCGGAGTCGGCGGTGGTCATCCCAGGTATAGCAGTGTGGCAAGAGGCGACCTCGTACCGTGATACAATAGTGGTCAGTGATACAGTTATAACGAACAGTGGTGAACAGTGCTAACTACTAACAGTGATACGATAGTGAACGTGGTTTACCACATTCACCCCTTGTTTAGAATTAAGTCCGGCGGGGTGAAGTGTACTACCAATTCTGGTAGGTCAGTCTGTCCGGAGGCTTCGTAAGCCTCTCCGATCGCCGCAGCGGTGGTGTTGCCTTATCCGGTGCTGGTGCCTTATCCGGTGTTGATGCTGGTGTTTGCGTGGTCGGCGAGGGCTCGTGGGGTTCCGGCATGCCGTCTACCTGGGCTGGGGTTGGGGGGGGTGGTGGCGGTGTTTCCGGATCGGCTGAGGGTGCGAGGTCTCGTAGGGAGACAGTGTCCTCCCGCCCGTCTGGGTACGCCACGTAGGCGTACTGGGGGTTGGCGTGCAGGAGGTTCACCCTCTCGACCAGGGGGTCCGTTTTATGGGCCCTCACGTGTTTCCGCAGCCAGACCGGCCCCGGGGCGGTCAGCCAGGTTGGTAGAGTGGTTCCCGTAGTCGACTTCCTGGGGAAAACGAACATTCGTTCATGGGGGGTGGTGTTAGTGGCCGTGCAAAGTAATGACCGGATGGAGTGCAGCGCTGTCGGGAGGACTTCTTGCCAGCGGGAGGTTGGGAGGCCCTTAGACTTTAAGGCTAAGAGGACGGCCTTCCATACCGTCGCGTTCTCTCTTTCCACCTGACCGTTACCTCTGGGGTTGTAGCTGGTGGTCCTGCTTGCTGCAATACCTCTCTCTAGGAGGAATTGCCGGAGTTCCTCGCTCATGAAGGAGGAGCCCCGGTCGCTGTGTATATAGTTCGGGAACCCGAACAAGGCGAAGAGGGCATTCAGGCACTTGATGACCGTGCTACTGGTCATGTCGGGGCAGGGGAAGGCAAAGGGGAAACGGGAGTACTCATCAACGATGTTGAGGAAGTACACATTACGGTCAGAGGACGGGAGGGGCCCCTTAAAGTCGATGCTCAGGCGCTCGAAGGGGCGGGTGGCCTTGATCAGGCTTGCTCGGTCCGGCCTATAGAAGTGCGGTTTGCACTCCGCACAGGTCTGGCAGTTCCTGGTCATGGTCCTGACCTCCTCGATGGAGTAGGTCAGGTTGCGGGCCTTAATGAAATGGTAGAGTCTGGTGACTCCGGGGTGGCAGAGCTGGTCGTGGAGGGTCTGAAGCCTATCGATATGCGCGCTGGCGCATGTCATTCGTGAAAGGGCATCAGGGGATTCGTTCAGCTTGCCTGGCCGGTACAAGATCTCATAATCGTAGGTGGAGAGCTCGATTCTCCATCTCAAAATCTTGTCATTCTTGATTTTGCCCTTCAGCTTGTTATTAAACATGAAAGCCACCGAACGCTGGTCGGTGAGGAGGGTAAATCGTTTGCCTGCCAGGTAGTGCCTCCAGCGCCGTACTGCCTCCACGATCGCCTGGGCCTCTTTCTCGACCGACGAATGTCGGATCTCGGGGCCCTGTAGGGTCCTTGAGAAGAAGGCCACTGGCCTCCCCTCCTGGTTTAGGGTGGCGGCTAAGGCGAAGTCGGATGCGTCGCTCTCCACCTGGAAGGGGATGGACTCGTCCACTGCGTGCATCGTGGCCTTGGCTATGTCTCCCTTAATGAGGGAGAAGGCCGCGCACGCCTCCTCCGTGAGGGGGAAGGAAGTGGCTTTCAGGAGGGGTCTGGCTTTGTCCGCGTAATTGGGTACCCATTGGGCATAGTAGGCGAAAAGCCCCAGGGTTCTCCTAAGTGCTTTAGGGCAGTGGGGGAGGGGTAGCTCCATGAGGGGGCGCATTCTTTCTGGGTCGGGGCCGATGATTCCGTTCTCCACTACGCAGCCGAGGATGGCAAGGCGGGTGGTGTTAAACACGCATTTCTCCTTATTGTAGGTGAGGTTCAGCCGTTGGGCCGTACGGAGGAATTTCTCCAGATTCGCGTCATGTTCCTGCCGGTCGCGGCCGCAGATAGTGACGTTATCTAGATAGGGGAATGTAGCCTGCAGTTCGTTCTGGTCAACCATCTGGTCCATCTCCCTTTGGAAGACCGAGACCCCATTAGTGACACCGAAGGGGACCCTAAGGAAGTGGTATAGGCGCCCATTCGCCTCGAAGGCGGTATACTGGCGGTCCTCAGGGTGGATAGGGAGTTGGTGGTAGGCCGACTTCAGGTCGATGGTCGAGAATACTTTATACTGTGCAATCTGATTGACCATGTCAGATATGCGGGGGAGGGGGTATGCGTCCAGCTGGGTATATCTGTTTATGGTCTGGCTGTAGTCGATGACCAGGCGGTTTTTATCGCCGGTCTTTACGACTACGACCTGGGCACGCCAGGGGCTGCTGCTCCCCTCGATAATGCCCTCTTTCAGGAGGCGCCGCACCTCAGAGCTAATGAAGGCTCTGTCCCCGGCGCTATACCGCCTGCTCTTGGTAGCGACGGGTTTGCAGTCAGGGGTAAGGTTAGCAAACAGAGAGGGTGGCGGGACCTTGAGGGTGGAGAGGCTGCAGGTGTTACGCGGTGGGCGGTTTAACGTTTGCTGGTTGTTGACTGTGAGTGGGGGGAGGGGTCCACCGTATGCTAGGGTTACGCTTTGGAGGTGGGATTGGAAGTCCAGCCCTAGTAGGACGGCAGCGCAGAGATGGGGGAGGACGAGGAGTTTAAAGTTTTTATACTCCATGCCCTTAACCGACAGGGTCACGACACAGTAGCCGCTGATGTCCGTGGCGTGGGACCTCGATGCCATCGAGATTCGGCTGCGCGTTGGTAGGACAGAGAGGGAGTAGTGGCTCACCGTGTCTGGGTGGATGAAGCTCTCCGTGCTTCCGCTGTCGAACAGGCAGGTCGTGGCGTGGCCGTTCACTTTGATGTCCATCATTGACTTGGACAGATGGTGCGGGCGGGCTTGGTCCAGGGTGACGGAAGCTAGTGTGTAGCTGAGCGAGTCGTTGTCATCTGCGGGCGAGGCGGTCGGGCGTGGTGAGTAAAATGGCGTCTCCCACGAGGTAGGGCAAAATGACGGAGAAGATGGCTGCCCCCGTAGCTCACATGAGGCACTATTGGGGTCGGTTGCCTTAATCAAAGATGGCCGCCCCCATGACTCATGTGTGGGGATGCTGGCCTCAGTTGCCCTAAACAAAGATGGCCGCCCCCATGACTCATGTGTGGGGATGCTGGCCTCAGTTGCCCTAAACGAAGATGGCCGCCCCCATAGTTCGCATGCGGCACTGCTGGCCTCTGAGGATCCGCTCCTGCAGGCCTTGGAGAAGTGGCCTTTCTTCAGGCAGGTTCTGCATGTGGAGTTCTTGGCTGGGCAGCGCGACCTCGGGTGCTTCTCCTGGCCACAAAAAAAACAGCCGGCGGCCCGATCGCGGATGCCCGATGTCGGGGCCGGTGCCGGGGGTGGCGGGGCCGGTCGGGTCCGGGACGCCGACGCAGAGGTAGGTCCCGGGGGCGGCGCTGGGAAGGGTGCTGTGGTAGGGGTCGGGCCCGAGTCCCAGGGTCGCGAGCAGTACCTGGTGAATGCTTCCTGATCTTGGTGGGCCACTTCCAGGGAGATAGCGAGGGCTTCAGCTTTTTCCATGCTGAGGTCTTTAGCTTCCAGCAGTCTTTGCCGTGAGTACTCGGACCGTAGGCCTTTCAGGAATGCGTCGCGGATATTATCTTCAGTATTTTCGGCTGCCGACACCGATTTAAAGTCACAGTTCCTGGCGAGTGCATATAGCGCCTGTGAGAATTCGGCTACTGATTCTCCTGGCTGTTGCGGCCGTGATCTTAGGAGGTGCCTAGCGTACATGTAGTTTACCGGGGTCCGGTACTTCTGTTTCAGCAGGTTGATGGCGGTCTCGTAGGTAGTCATGTCCTCGATGAGAGTGTATACTCTCGGGCTCAGTTGCGCCTGCAGGACACTTAGTTTGGATGCCTGAGGGACGCTGGATTCTCTCAGGTATGATTCGAAGCAGACCAGCCAGTGTTTAAAGTCTGCGGCTGAGTTTGCTGCTCGTGGGTTCAGGTCCAGGTACGGCGGTCTGAGGGCTCGCAGCCAAGCTGGCTGGTGTGGCTGTGCTCCTGGGAGCTGCGCTGGTGGCTCCTCCGCCGGTTGTGACTCGTTGTCGGACATCATTAAATTTAGTCAATAAAATTGATATACCTATCAATTCCTCCAATAAAAGGCGAAGAGTTACGAAGGTGACTAAAGGTTTTTATTGACTAAATAACAGAGCCCACTCTCGTGGGTGATCCGATCCAAGCAGGAGGAATACCAGTCAGTCGCTCACCTTTATACCTGGCCTGGTGGGTGGAGCCAAGGCGGAGTCGGCGGTGGTCATCCCAGGTATAGCAGTGTGGCAAGAGGCGACCTCGTACCGTGATACAATAGTGGTCAGTGATACAGTTATAACGAACAGTGGTGAACAGTGCTAACTACTAACAGTGATACGATAGTGAACGTGGTTTACCACACGGGGTACTGAGTTTGGATGATCAGCCATGATCTCATTGAATGGCGGAGCAGGCTCGAGGGGCCGAATGGCCTACTCCTGCTCCTATCTTCTATGTTTCTATGTTTCTATGTTTCAGCTTTCAGTTCCGGCTGAGTGATGTGCTCCCGACGGCTACAGGAAGAAAGGCTGTTAAGGCAAGTACAGGTAAGTAAAAGTGCTTTACACACTTCAGACACACCAAACACACTTACCTTTACACTCATGCACCCATCACTCACCTGGGCACCGACATCACGACCCCTCCAACTCCCTCAACCCAACGGCCCGCCTGCTCTACCTGGCATGGTTTGGAGCCGTTGGGAAACCCACACGAAACCCCTCAAAATGGGGATTAGGCTAAAAGCTGCCTGTTAACTACCTGTTAACAGGCAGTTAATTGGCACTAATCCCTTCCCGCCTGGTTTCGGCAGGTCCCAGTGCGGGGCGGGTACCCGCCGCCCCTGAATCTTACATGGGGCGGGGTTTTGGGCGGGAAGGTGTCGGGACCCCCAAAGTCGGGATTTTCCCCCCCCCCACACACCTGAAACCCCGCCTGACGGCTCCCTGAAAATCTAGCCCTATGCCTGTTTATGAAGCCCAGGATCCCATATGTTTTTTAACCGCTTTCTCAACCTGCCCTGCCACCTTCAACGATTTGTGCACATATACCTCTAGGTCTCCCTGTTCATGCACCCCCTTTAGAATTCTACCCTTTGTTTATATTGCCTCTCCTCGTTCTTCCCACCAAAATGTATCACTTTGCACTTATCTGCGTTAAATTTCATCTGCCACGTGTCCGCCCATTCCACCATAGAATCATAGAAATTTACAGCACAGAAGGAGGCCATTTGCCCATCTTGTTCATGCCAGTCAACAAAGAGCTATCCAACAAACTTTCCAGCACTTGGTCCGTATCCTTGTAGGTTACGGCACTTCAAGTGCACATCCAAGTACTTTTTAAATGTGTTGAGGGTTTCTGCCTCTACCACCCTTTCAGGCAGTGAGTTCCAGCCCCCACCACCCTCTGGGTGAAAAAGTTTCACCTCAAATCCCCTCTAAACCGTCTACCAATTACTTTAAATATATGCCCCTGGTTATCGACCCCTCTGCTAAGGGAAATAGGTCCTTCCTATTGACTCTATCTAGGCCCCTCATAATTTTATACACCTCAATTAGGTCTCCCCTCAGCCTCCTCTGTTCCAAAGAAAACAACCCCAGCCTATCCAATTTTTCCTCATAGCTAGAATTCCCCAGCTCAGGCAACATCCTTGTAAATCTCCTCTGCGCCCTCTCTAGTGCAACCACATCCTTCCTGTAATGTGGTGACCAGAACTGCACACAGTATTCGAGCTGCAGCCTAACTAGTGTTTTATACAGTTCAAGCATAACCTTCCTGCTCTTATATTCTATGCCTCGGCTAATAAAGGCAAGTATCCCGTATGCCTTCTTAACCACCTTATCAACCTGTCCTGCTACTTTCAAGGATCTGTGGACATGCACTCCAAGGTCCCTCTGACCCTCTGCACTCCTCAGTGTCCTACCATTTATTGTGTATTCCCTTGCCTTGTTAGCCCTCCCCAAATGAATTACCTCACACTTCTCCGGATTGAATTCCATTTGCCACTGTTCTGCCCACCTGACCAGTCCATTGATATCTTCCTGCAGTCTACAGTTTTCTTCTTCATTATCAACCACACGGCCAATTTTTGTATCATCTGCAAACTTCTTAATCATACTTCCTACATTCAAGTCCAAATCATTGATATATATCACAAAAAGCAAAGGACCCAGTACTGAGCCCTGCGAAACCCCACTGGAAACAGCCTTCCAGTCACAAAAACACCCTTCAACCATTACCATTTGTTTCCTGCCTCTGAGCCAATTTTGGATCCAACTTGCCACTTTGCCTTGGGTCCCATGGGCTTTTACTTTCGTGACCAGTCTGCCATGCGGGACCTTATCAAAAGCCTTGCTAAAATCCATATAGACTACATCAAATGCACTACTCTCATCGACCCTCCTTGTTACCTCCTCAGAAAATTCAATCAAGTTAGTCAGACACGACCTTCCCTTAACAAATCCATACTGACTGTTCCTGATTAATCCGTGTCTTTCTGAATGAAGATTTATCCTGTCCCTCAGGTCCCACCAGCCTGTCCATGTCCTCTTGAAGTCTATCACTATTCTCCTCACTGTCCACTATACTTCCAAATTTTGTGTCATCTGCAAATTTTGGAACTGTGCCCTGTACACCCAAGTATAAGTCATTAATATATATCAAGAAAAGCAGTGGTCCTAGTACCGACCCCTGTAGAACACTGTATACATTCCTTCAGTCCAAAAAACAACCGTTCACCACTACTCTCTGTTTCCTGTCACTTAGTCACTTTCGCATCCATGCTGCCACTATCTTCAACTTTGCAGACAAGCCTATTATGTGGCACTTCATCAAATGCCTATTGGAAGTTAACCACGATTTGCCTTTGACAAATCCGTGCTGGCTTTCCTTAATTAATCCACACTTGTCCAAGTGACTGTTAATTTTGTCCCGGATTATCGTTTCTAAAAGCTTCCCCACTCCCGAGGTTAAACTGACTGGTCTGTAGTTGCTGAGTTTATCCTTACACCTTTTTTTGAGCAAGGGTGTAACATTTGCAATTCTCCAGTCCTCTGGCACCACCCCCGTATCTAAGGAGGATTGGTAGGTAAGAACATAAGAACATAAGACGTAGGAGCAGGAGTAGGCCATTTGGCCCCTCGAGCCTGCTCCGCCATTCAATAAGATCATGGCTGATCTAATCTTGGCCTCAACTCCACTTCCCTGCCCGCTCCCCATAACCCTTGACTCCCTTACCATTCAAAAATCTGTCTATCTCCACCTTAAATATATTCAATGACCCAGCCCCTACAGCTCTGGGGAAGAGAATTCCAAAGATTCACGACCCTCTGAGAGAAGAAATTCCTCCTCATTTCCATTTTAAATGGGTGCCCCCTTATTCTGAAATTATGCACCCTAGTTCCAGATTCCCCCACGAGGGGAACCTCCTCTCTGCATCTACTCTGTCAAGCCCCTTCAGAATCTTATATGTTTCAATAAGATCCCCTCTCATTCTTCTAAACTCCAATGAGTATAGGCCCAACCTGCTCAACCTTTCTTCATAAGGCAACCCCTTCATCTCCAGAATCAACCTCGTGAACCTTCGCTGAACTATTATGGCCAGTACCACCGCGATTTCCATCCTTACCTCCCTCAGCATCCAAGGATGCATCCCATCTGGTCCTGTTGACTTTAAGTACAGCTAGCCTTTCTAGTACCTATTCTTTATCAATTTTTATACCATCCAGTATCTCAAATACCTCTTCTTTCACTATGACTTTGGCAGCATCTTCTTCCTTGGTAAAGACACATGCAAAGCACTCATTTAGTACCTCAGCCATACCCTCCATCTCCATGCACAGGTCTCCTTTTTGGTCCCTAATCCTTTTTCACTTCCCCTCTTAACTTTCTCTATTCAGCGTGGTTCTCACTTATATTCTCAACCTTACATCTGTCATAGGCTTCATCTTACTCTCTATCTCTTTCGTCATCCAGGGAGCTTTGGGTTTGGTTGCCCTCACTCTGGCTATGGTTGCCCTACCTACTTAGGTTCACACTTAAAATATAATAATTACAACCACACCTAAAGGTTGGGGCCTCAAATGGCTTACAGTTCTGAGCTCACTATTCAGTTTGCTCAAACCCTGCGAATCCAAATCTTCCGTACAAATTGCCACTTTTTATACCTTTGTAGGAATGGCTAGATTCCTAACTAAAGGACTGAGGTTGAGTCAGTCTATCAAACAAACGATGTTTAATACTAATCAACAGAGTTTAAAGCGAAAACACAGGAGAACTACATTACAGGTCTGTACTCTTTGCTGGCTCCACGAGGACTGGCTAGGGCAGCTCCCCAGCCTGACATCATGACGTCATCACGTTTTCCCACCGCTGGAGGATCACGTGATCAACGTGATGACGTCATCGCGTTTGGTCTTATTCTTAAAGGGACCACGCTATGTACATGCAATGATATGAACAAAGATACAGATTCATTCTGTAGCTAATAATTTGTTAAAGATAATTATGTACATTAGATCAGAGTCCCCCTGGTGGCTCCGCCACATGCGCCCCCCCAGAATTGTCTTTAACAGTAAAAGTCAATCGACTAGGAGGTCTGACAAGCCTGTCAGAGCGACTCCTGTATTCTTGGAGTGGACGTTGTTGAACAGTGGGTGGGCTGGCAGATGGAAGCCTTCGGTCTGGCGTGGATGCAGCGGGAGGTCGACCACGTCGTGGTGGCTGCGCAGTCTCTACTGGCCGGTCGATGTCCAGGTGTGCCGGTTTGAGATGGTCAATGGATATGTGGTCGGGTTTACCACTGATGTCTACAGAGAAACTCTTGTCACCTGTCTCCAGTATGCGAAAAGGGCCTGTGTAAGGGGCCTTGAGCGGATCCCTATGGGCATCATGACGAATGAATACAAATTCAACATTCTTTAGCGCCGCTGGTACGTGTGAAAATGGAAGGCCATGATGCGAAGTTGGGATAGGCGCAAAAGCCCTGGCTGTTTCCCGGTGGCTGCTGAGTTGTTCGGCTGCAGACCACGGCTAAGTTGGAAGTGGCAGGAGATCTCCCGGTACGCGGAGTGGCTGGCCGTACACGAGCTCCGCGGCGGACGATTGCAGGTCCTCTTTGGGTGCCGTGCGGAGACCCAACATGACCCACAGAAGCTTATCCACCCATCCGGCGCCTTGGAGGCTGGCCCTCAGTGATGCCTTTAACGATCTGTGGAAACGTTCGCACAAACCGTTTGCTTGCGGGTGATAGGCCGTGGTGCGGTGAAGCTTGGTGCTGAGACCCTGGGCGACAGTGTTCCAGAGCTCGGAAGAGAACTGTGGACCGTGGTCTGAAGAAATGTCCGCCGGAACGCCGAAACGTGCGACCCACGAGGAGAGGAATGCTCTGGCGACATCAGCGGATGTAGTAGACGCCAGAGGAACTGCCTCTGGCCATCTAGTAGTACGATCGACCATGGTGAGGATATGTGTGAACCCCTGTGATGGTGGAAACGGCCCGACGAGGTCCACGTTGACATGTTCGAATCGACGTTCTGGTACTGTGAACATGGCCAATGGGGCCTTAACGTGACGTTGCACCTTAGACGTTTGACAGACGACGCAGGTGTTAGCCCAGTCGTGGATATCCTTACGCATTCCTCTCCAGACGAACTTAGCCGACATTAATTTTTGAGATGCCTTCACGCCAGGATGCGAAAGCCCATGTATGGCGTCGAAAACTTTGCTGCGCCAGGCGACTGGAACGATCGGGCGGGGATCTCCCATGGAGACATCGCAGAGTAACGAGGTGCCTGCAGCGTAGAATTGCACATCGGTCGGTTGGAGGCTAGAGGTGTCGGTGCGATACGCCTGTGTTTCAGGGTCGGATGCCTGATCGGTAGCCATGAGGGCATAATCGATGCCCAGCTGGACCGCCCGTACGGTCGTGCGAGAAAGGCAATCAGCTACCAAGTTGTCCTTGCCAGCTACGTGTTGGACGTCTGTCGTGAATTCTGAAATGAAAGCTAGCTGTCGCTGCTGTCGAGCCGACCATGGTTCGGCGGTCTTGGCCATGGCGAAGGTCAGTGGCTTGTGATCTATAAACGCAGTGAAGGGACGTCCTTCTAACAAAAAACAGAAATGGCGGATAGCCAGGAACAGCGCCAGCAACTCCCGGTCGAAAGTGCTGTATTTGCGTTCGTTGCGCCGGAGTTGGTGGCTGAAAAATGCCAGTGGTTGCCACGTCCCATTGACCCACTGTTCCTGCACAGCGCCTATGGCATAGTCGGAAGCGTCGGTGGTAAGGGCGATGGTGGCACCTGGCAGAGGGTGCGCCAACATAGTTGCATTGGCTAGAGCGGTTTTTGTGTTGTCGAAAGCGTTGTCCATTTTGACCGTCCAGGCTATTGTATCCTTTCCGGCCTTGCCTTTGAGGGCCTCGTAGAGGGGCTGCATGAGTCGTGCTGCCTTGGGCACAAAGCGGTGGTAGAAATTCACCATGCCCAGGAATTCCTGAAGAGCCTTGGTGGACTGCGGCCTTGGGAATGCCGTAATTGCTTCGACCTTTGACTGCAGCGGAATTGCGCCCTCCGAAGTAATGCGGTGGCCCAAGAAGTCAATCTGTTGCAGGCCGAACTGACACTTGGCCGGGTTGATTATGAGGCCATGTTGGCTGAGGCGCCGAAAGAGGGTGCGGAGATGGCAGATGTGTTCCTCTTTGGTAGAGCTGGCTATCAGGATGTCGTCAAGGTAGACAAATAAAAAGGGAAGATCCCGCAGGACCGAGTCCATTAGTCGTTGAAAAGCCTGTGCGGCATTCTTGAGCGCAAATGGCATCCGTAGAATCTCGAACAGTCCAAAGGGAGTGATGACAGCCATTTTCTGGACGTCCTGCGGGTGTATGGGAACTTGGTGGTAGCCACGGACGAGGTCGACCTTGGAGAAGATTGAGTTTCCCGCCAAATGGGCGGAGAAATCCTGTATATGCGGGATCGGGTACCAATCGGGAGTAGTGGCGTCATTAAAGCGTCGGTAGTCCCTGCATGGCCACCATCCACCGCCGGGCTTCAGGATGACGTGGAGAGGCGAGGACCAGGGACTATTCGACCGGCGAATAATCCCCAGCCGTTCCGTCGTGGCAAACTCTGCCTTCGCAGCCGCGAGCTTGCCGGGTTCCAGGTGCCGAGCTCATGCGTAAACTGGAGAGCCAGTCGTAGTAATGTGGTGTTCGACACCATGCTTAGTGGCCGAGGAGGAGAAAGTGGGCTTGGTCACCTCCGGGAATTCACCTAATAGGCGAGTGAACTCGTCCGGCGAGGGCAACGTGCAGGAGACAGTGTGCGACGTTGCGGAACTGCGGAAACAAGGGATGGAGTGGAAGGTGGCCCGTTGACCAATCGACGATTTCTTACATCCACCAAGAAGCTGTTGGCGCATAAGAAATCCGCGCCAAGGATGGCTTGCGAAACCTTGGCTGTAATAAATTCCCACTGAAACCGTTGCCCGCCGAAGCACACCTGGACCCGTCGTTTGCCAAAGGAATGAATGGCCCCGCCATTAGCTGCCACGAGGGAGGGGCCGTGCATCCCAAACTGAATATCGAGTGCTGAGGCAGGAAGGATGCTACACTGCGCCCTGATGTCGCATAAAAAGCGCCGGCCTGAGAGGGAATCTGTAATGTAGAGGAGCATCCCGGAATTTCCAATCGCCATCGCGGCCACGGAACGTCCCTCAGACTCGGTCCTCCTTTTCTGGAGTTGCTGCTGGTGTTGATGTCGGTTTTTTATTTTAGGCGCGAAACTGCAGGGAGGGCGGCAGCCTCTGGCTTTCGCGCCGGAACTGGCGTGGTAAAAACACAAGCCGGGGGATGGAGGCGTCGGGGCGGCGTTCGCAGGGGAGGGGTGCCTCGTGGTGGTGCAGGATTGCTGCATGACCGCATAAATCGTATCTGCTTCTGCAGCAAGTGCTGCGCAATCTGTGGCTTCCGATCTGGCGAGGGCAGCCTGAACCTGCTCGGGTAGTTGACTCAGGAATAACTCCCGAAAGAGGAAACATTGTGGTTCTGAGCCAAGGAGCATGAGCATCTGGCTCATTAACTCAGATGGCTTGGAATCGCCAAGCCCGGGCAAAGCGAGTAGCCGGCGTGCACGCTCCGCCTTCGTGAGCCCAAAGACCTGTATTAACCGCGCTTTGAGAGTATTATACTTGCTGTCAACCGGGGCGTTTTCGAGCAGGCTGATGATCCGTGAGGCCGTGGAGCTGTCGAGTGCGGAGACCACGTAAAGGTAACGGGTCTGATCCGCAATGATGCTTCGGAGATCGAATTGTGCTTCTGCTTGGATGAACTAGGAGGCCGCCTGTTGTTCCCAAAACTGTGGGAGCTTCAAAGCCACGGAGCTCGCATCCATGTTTCGTCGCGCTTCGCTTCTTCCGCGAAAATTGTTCACGAAAATTCGGGGTCACCACTGTAGGAATGGCTAGATTCCTAACTAAAGGACTGAGGTCGAGTCAGTCTATCAAACAAACGATGTTTAATACTAATCAACAGAGTTTAAAGTGAAAACACAGGAGAACTACATTACAGGTCTGTACTCTTTGCTGGCTCCACGAGGACTGGCTAGGGCGGCTCCCCAGCCTGACGTCATGATGTCATCACGTTTTCCCACCGCTGGAGGATCACGTGATCAACGTGATGACGTCATCGCGTTTGGTCTCATTCTTAAAGGGACCGCGCTATGTACATGCAATGATATGAACAAAGATACAGATTCATTCTGTAGCTAATAATTTGTTAAAGATAATTATGTACATTAGATCAGAGTCCCCCTGGTGGCTCCGCCACACCCTACTATACAATGCTTAGCATGGTTTCATAAATTAACTCCCAGTCCTCAATGCTTAAAATCCTTGTCCTCATCTATAAAAACATTCAATGCCTTACCCCACCCAATCTCTGCAATATATTCTTGCCTTATGTTCCCCCCCTCCCCCGCCCCCAGAATGATATTTTTTGTGACTGTGACTGTGGTGCATTATGTCTCCTCATCCTCCTCAAACTCTCTGCAGACTTTGACATGCTTGACCACACCATCCAAAAGTGGTAATCTCTGGATAACTCCCAATGCCACGTGCTACTGAGTATAGGAGCAGTAAGATAAGTCAGACTAATGCCAGAGCTCATGGTCCATGTCGATACCAATGACATAGGTAGAAAGAGGGATGCGGTCCTGCAGGTAGCATTTAGGGAGCTAGGAAAAAGATTAGTAAGCAGGACCTGAAAGGTAGCAATCTCCGGATACTCCCGGTGCCATGCGCGAGTGAGTAAAGAAATAGGAGGTTAGAACAGATGAATGCGTGGCTGGAGAGATGGTGCACGAGGGAGGGCTTTAGAATCCTGAGGCATTGTGACCAGTTCTGGAGGAGGTGGGACCTGTACAAGCCGGACAGGTTGCACCTCAGCAGGGCCGGGATCAATATCCTCATGGGAGGGTTTGCTAGTGCTGTTGGGGGGGAATTAAACTAGCTTGGCAGAGGGAAGGGAATCTGAGCATAGATTTAGTGTGGAGAGAAGCAAAGCTGGAAATGGAAGGCAGTAAATTAGTAAGTGAGTTTGGAAGGCAGAGGAAGCAAAGGCTAGAAAATAGACAACAAAGGAGTTTGGCAGTGCTTAATGGTATATTGTGGCGTACCGATCACAGAACGGACACAATCCGCTTTCCGGTCCGTAGACTATAAATCAGGCGTCATGCCTTTAAGAAGGATCACACCTTTAAGAAACTCGATCTGCAAAATAGTTAAGCCCAGAGCGGGGGAGGAGCAGTCGAAGCTGTGTACTGAAAAAAGAGAGTAGTACTTTGTGTAGTCTCTGACTCCATTTTGTGTTCAGCATGCAGCCTCAACAATTAAACCTTTTCTGTTGAACCTCTCCGAGTTCAGTATTTTTTGCTAGGAGTACGTAGACGCCTACATTGGTGACCCCGACGCTCAGGACGACTCCTCAGCGTAACCATGGCTGACACAAACGCAGTTTCTGTGAAGCTGCCGGAGTTCTGGGAGAACCTGGCCACCGCCTGGTTCCTTCAAGCCGAATCGCAATTCCGACTCCGCGGCATCACCGCCGACGCAACGATGTACGACTACCTCCTCGCCTCCCTGGGCAGCTCCACAATCGCGAAAGTCTGGACAACACTACAAAACCCTCCGGAGGAAGGCAAGTACGCACATCTCAAAGCCGCGCTCATTAAAAAATTCACAGCCTCCCAATTCGTGCGCAACCACCACCACCTCGACCTCCCGGGCCTCGGTGACTCCACGCCATCAGACTTGCTCTCACACATGCTTGCTCTGACCGATGAGAAACCGCCCGGCTCCCTCTTCCGCATGCTCTTTATCCGCCAACTACCTCCCAGCATCCGCCCGGCAATCGTGGCGTCCAACCTCACGGACCTCGAGGCCCTGGCCGACGAAGCCGATAAGCTCCTGTCCACCAGCTCCAACCACGCCGTCACCCCCGACCTGTCAGACACAAACTGTGGTCCATTATCAGAGCAAATCTGCTGTGGCAAACCGTTTCTGGCAAATATGGTCCATAGGACTGCAATCGTTTTCTCTGTAGTGGTTGAAGACATTTTTATCACCTCAGGCCACTTTGAATGAGCATCCACTGCTGTGAAGAACATTGAGTCCATGAATGGACCAGCGAAATCAATATGCACCCGTTGCCATGGAGAGGAGGGCCACTCCCATGGATGTAGAGGGGCATGTGGTGGTGCATTTTGGACCTTCTGGCATCCTAAGCAGCTCTTAGTTAGGTCTTCAATGTGTTGATCGATTCCCGGCCACCACACATAAGCCCTAGCAAGGCTTTTCATTTTCACTCCCCCCAGATGAGCTTCATATAGTTCATTTAGCACTCTCTCCCTTAACTTGGGTGGAATCACCACTCTGGACCCACACATCACTGTCCCCTGGCAAACTGACAGCTGTTCTCTTCTGGATAAGAATGCTGGCAACAGTGAGTCGCCATGAGTTGGCCATCCCCTCACTGTCAATTCATATACCCGAGACAGCGTCGGATCATTGCGGGTCTCCTTCTCTATATCCGCGTTCGTTACTGGCAATCGTTCAATTATTGACAAATAAAATATCTCGATAGGGTCCACTGCTGGTGCTTCCTCCACAGTAGGCAGTGGCAGGCGCGATAGCCCATCAGCGTTCCCATGCTGTTTCGTGCCTTTATATTCTATTTCATATTGATTCGCCCCAAGAAACAGGGACCATCTTTGTAACTGCTGTGCAGTCATCACTGGAACGCCCTTCTTAGGATTAAAGATGGAGACAAGTGGTTGGTGGTCAGTCAGCAAGGTGAACTTCTGCCCATGCAGATAGTGGTTGAATTTTTTTACTCCCCATACTAGGCTGAGGGCCTCCCTGTCAATCTGGGCGTAGTTACGCTCGGCTGAGGTTAGTGACCGAGATGCAAAGGCTACTGGCCTCTCCAACCCGTCAGGGAATTTATGCGACAGCACCGCTCCAATACCATAGGGTGATGCATCACATGCCAAACGAATTGGTAGTGCTGGGTTGAAATGGGCCAACACCTCTTTTGATGTGATCAATTCTTTACACTTCTGGAAAGCTCATCTACGTTCGTCATCCCACTTCCATGGTACCCCTGTTTGCAGTAGGGTGTTCAGTAGGTGTAATACCGTAGACAAATTTGGTAAGAACTTGTGGTAGTAGTTTACCAGCCCGAGGAACGACCTCAGTTGTGACACATTTTCCGGTGCTGGAGCCTTGACTACTGCCTCAATCTTGTCAGGGGACTTATGTAACCCCTCTTCATCGATGACGTGGCCACAATACGAGATCTGTTTCTGGAAAAATTCACACTTGTGGCGATTAGCTCGTAGCCCATACTCCTTTAACCTGGTGAGCACCTTCTACAAGTTGGCGAGGTGATCACCGTCATTTTCGCCCGTGACCAAGATGTCATCCAAATAACACTGGGTCCCTGGAATCCCTTGCAGGACCTGATCCATCGCCCTTTGCCAGATAGCCAGAGCCGAGGCTACTCCAAACACCAGCCGGTTGTATTGATAGAGACCTTTATGAGTGTTGATCGTAAGGTATTGTTTCGAAGCTTCTTCTACCTCCATTTGCACGTACGCCTGGGCTAGATCAATTTTGGTGAAGCGTTTACCTCCAGATAGCGAGGCAAAAATATCCTCAATTCGTGTAAGCGGATATTGTACAGTGTGAAGGACTGGGTTCACTGTCACCTTAAAATCCCCACAGATGCGGACCTTCTTTGGTTCCCCAGGCGTATTACTCAACGACCTCTTCATTACAGGAACGATGGGTGTAGCCCACTCGCTCCAGTCCACTTTGGACAGTACTCCTGAACGTTCCAACCCTTCCAGCTCTGCTTCGATAGCTGGTCTGATCGCATAAGGCACTGGTCTGGCCTTCAGAAACTTTAGGCTTGCATTTTCCTCTATTTTAATCATTGCTGTTATTCCTTTTAGTGTTCCTAGTCCCTCCTGGAACACTTCTTTTGCGTCAGTTAGCATTTTTGACAGTCGTCCAGGTGTGACGTCGTCATCCTTTTTGGCCTCAACCTTCAGTGCCTGTATGGAATGCCAATCTAATTGTATCTTCCGGATCCATTCACGTCCTAGCAGCGGTGGTCCTCCATCTGTCAATACATATATATCCGTTTTTGGTATTTCCTGGCCTTTATATGTCACTTTCACCCTTATTTTTCCTTTGGGGTAGACTTTTTGCCCCGTGTACATCTTCAAGACAATCTCTGTAGCTTTCAAGGGTATGTGTGAAAATAGCCGCTTGTAGTCTCTTTGATTTATGACTGTTAGAGCTGACCCTGTGTCCAATTCCATTTTCACTTGGACTCCATCTATCTTGAGTGTAACCCAGATAGTCTGGTGATCCTCCATTTCTGTTACCTTATGTAGTTTCAGACAACCCAGCTCCTTGATTCCGGAGTCTGTGTCACTTTTCTGTTCGTCTGAACCACTGTCCATCACCTGGTGTACCTTTTTGTACTTCTCCTGTGGAGATTTCTTACTGTTGGTTTTCTTCCCAGACCTGCAGACTCTTGCTATGTGTCCTGTTTTCCCACACTGTCTGCACACTTGGTCCTTGAACCAACAATCTTTCTGGTCATGTGTTGTTTTGCCACAGCGATGGCACTTCCCTGTTCCATAGGACATTTCATTGGTGCCATATTCTTGCGGTCTCCGTTGTATCTCTGCAGTGCCCCTTGCGGCTGCTTCGTGTGATACTGCCATACTGAAAGCTTTGTCCAGCATAAGGTCCTTTTCTGATAGAAGCCGTTTCTGGGTTCCTTCACTTTGTAGCCCACACACAAACTTGTCCCTTAACGTATCTGCTAGTCCCGCTCCAAACTGGCAGTGTTTCGATAGCTTGCGCAGTTCCGTTAGGTACTCAGCATTGCATTCGTCTTTGTGTTGGTTCCTTTTATGGAACTTAAATCATTCTGCTATCAGCAGCGGTGTGGGGTTTAAGTGGTCCTGTAGGATTTCTACTATGCTTTCAAAATTCTTGTTTACCGGCTTCTCTGGGGTTATTAGATTTTGCAGCAACCCATAAGTTTTTGCACCCATGGAATTTAACAGAACCAGTGCTTTATTAGCATCTGCCACTTCATTCGCCCTGCAGTACACCTCAATACGTTCCACATATGTCGCCCAATCTTCGACTTCATTGTTGAACGTAGAGATACTGCCACTCTTCGGCATCCTTGGGTGTGAATTAACTGTCAAAAATGGCGCCTCCTGCGCTTCCCCTTCTTCTCCGCTGGCACAAAATGTCGTCTCCCGCGTTTTCCTTCCTTCCCGCGCTCGCCCTTCTTCTCCGCTGCGGCTTCTAAAAATGGCGTCTCCCGCGCTCTTTCTTCTTCTCCGCAGCTCAATGGCATCTCCCGCGCTCCCCTTTCTTCGCCCTGCGGATCCTGTTCAGCCCGTGAGCCCTGGCTGTGCTCTGCGCGTTCTTCATTTTATATTTTTCGACGCCGCTCAGTCTAGAACCCGGCTGTTTCTCTACCCTCTCTCTCTCCGGTTTGTTTTCTTTTTCTCGACGCCGCTCAGTGTTCAACCCCGGCTGTGCCCTGTGCTCTTCACCCTCTGCCTTACCCCGTCGACGCTGCTCGGCTTTCTCTCCGCCGTCGGTCGGCTCCAGCCGCCGCTGCTCGGGAAGGGTCTGCGCTGGACCTGCCGTCGGTCTCTTGCTGCTCGTCGTGGCTGGGGAACCAAGCCCGACTCTCCACAGCCTCCCCTGCGAAGTTCAATCTCTGCCTGACTGCTGGGCGGTTGCTCGTGGTCGACGCCCGTGTTCCTGGCCTCGACTGTTTTTTTTTATGTTGCAGGTAGATTCAAATTGACACTCGTCACCACTGTTGGATCCGTGGTTCAGTGGATATGCTATTATTAAATAATCACACGGATGCTGTACATTAACAATAAACAGGTCTTTACTGGAGGAGGGTAGTCTCAAGACTGGGGGTACAGAGGCATGCGCAAAGCTTATATACCAGTGTGGTCACTGCCGGTACTACAGTATACAGGAGCTGTAAAAGTAGTTCTGACTTAAAGGCACATACACTACAGTCCAGGTGTGGCGTCGTCATCCTTTTTGGTATCTACTGTCAGTGCTTGTATGGAATGCCAATCTAGCTGTATCTTCCGGATCCATTCACGTCCTAGTAGTGGTGGTCCTCCATCTGGCGATACATATAGGTCAATTTTTGGTGTTTCCTTGCCGTTATATATAACGTTCACCCTTATTTTTCCTTTGGGGTAGACTTTTTGCCCCGTGTACATCTTCAAGACAATCTCTGTATCTCTCAAGGGTATATGTGAGAATAGCCGCTTGTAGTCCCTTCGGTTTATGACTGTTAGGGCTGATCCTGTGTCCAATTCCATTTTCACTTGGACTCCAGCTATCTTGAGCGTGACCCAGATAGTTTGGTGATCCTCCGTTTTGATCACCTTATGTAGTTTCAGACAACCCAGCTCCTTGCTTCCGGAGTCTGTATCACTTTTCTGTTCGTCTGAACTACTCTCCATCACCTTATGTACCTTCTTGTACTTCTCCTGTGGAGATTTCTTGCTGCTGGTTTTCTTTCCCGACCTGCAGACTCTTGCTATGTGTCCTACTTTTCCACACTGTCTGCACACTTTGTCCTTGAACCAGCAATCATTATGGTCGTGTGTTGTTCTGCCGCAGCGATAGCACTTCACTGTTCCGTATGACATTTCATTTGTGCCATATTCTTGCGGTCTCCGTTGTATCTCTGCAGTGCCCCATGCGGCTGCTTCGTGTGACACTGCCATGCTGAAAGCCTTGTCCAGCGTAAGATCCTCTTCTGATAGAAGCCGTTTCTGTGTTCCTTCACTTTGAAGCCCACACGCAAACTTGTCCCTTAAAGTATCTGCTAGTCCCGTTCCAAACTGGCAGCGTTTCGATAGCTTGCGCAGTTCCGTTAAATACTCAGCATTACTTTCATCTTTATGCTAGTTCCTTTTGTGAAACTTAAATCTTTCTGCTATCAGCAGCGGTGTGGGGTTTAAGTGGTCCTGTAGGATTGACACTATGTTTCCAAAATCCTTTTCCACTGGCTTCTCTGGGGTTACTAGGGTTCGCAGTAAGCCATACGTTTTTGCACCCATTGAATTCAACAGTACCAGCGCTTTCCTCTCATCTGGCACTTCATTCGCCTTGCAGTACACTTCTATGCGTTCGACATATGTCGTCCAATCTTCGACTTCATTGTCAAACGCTGTGATACTGCCACTCTTCGGCATCCCTGGGTGTGGTTAGACTGGCTCAAAATGGCATTTTCCCACGCTCTCCCTTCTTCTCGCGGCTCAAAATGGCATTTTCCCGCGCTCTCCCTTCTTCTCCGCTGCGGCTCAAAATGGCGCCTCCCGCACTCTCCCTTTCTTCGCCGCTGACGCTGCTCGTCCCTTGAACACCGGCTGCGCTCTGCGCGTTTTCCTTCGCGCCTCTCTCTCTTCTCCTGTCGACGCCATTCGGTCCTGAACACCGGCTGCACCCTGTGCACTCTGCCCTCTCTCTTCTCCCATTGACGCCGCTCGGTCCTGAACACCGGCTGCGCCCTGTGCGCTCTATCCTCTCTCTTCTCCCATCGATGCCGCTCGGTCCTGAACACCGGCTGCGCCCTGTGCGCTCTACCCTCTCTCTTCTCCCGTCGACGCTGCTCGGCCTTTTCTGTGCCGTCGGTCGGCTCTAGCCGCCGCTGTCCGGGAAGGGTCTGCGCCGTACCTGTTGCCAGCCCATTTCGCTGGACCACCGTGACTGGAGAACCAAGCCCAGCTCTCAACAGCCTCCCCTGCGATGCTCAAATCTCCGCTGGATGACTGGGCGGTTGCTCGTGGTCGAGGCCTGTGCCTCTGGACTCGACCTTCTTCCACTGTTCTCCAGGAGTGAATCCCTGGGAGGTGATGCTGAGTTGCAGGTAGGTTCGAATCTGCCCCGTCGCCAATGTTAGATCCGTGTATTTTGATGTTGTGTGTCCTTCAGTAACTAGACATGAGACTGCAGGGAACAATCAACAGGTGTTTACTGGATGAGAGTTACTCTAAAACTAAACGTACAGATCCCTACTCAGGGTTTATATACAGGTGTTGTCACTGCTGGTACTACAGTATACAGGAGCTGTAAAAAGTAGTTCTCCCCTTAAAGGTACATACACTACAGTATGAGAAGAATTTGAGTAAACTAGGTTGTACTGCTTGTACACTTGTACTTCTTGCAATCTAGTATACTGTATTCGCTGCTCACGATGCGGTCTCCTCTACATTGGGGAGACCAAACGCAGATTGGGTGACTGCTTTGCGGAACACCTCCGTTCAGTCCGTAAGGGTGACTCCGAGCTTCCGGTCGCCTGTCATTTTAATTCACCGCTCCATTCCCACTCGGACCTCACCGTCCTTGGCCTCTTGTATTGTTCCACGGAAGCTCAACGTAAACTCGAGGAACAGCAAATCATCTTCCGATTAGGCAATTTGCAGCCTTGCGGACTCAATATCGAGTTCAATAATTTCAGATCATAACCTCGGCTTCTATTACTTTTTCCTTTTAATTTTTTCCACCCCTTTGTTTTGGGTCCTCCTTTCCGCCCCCCCCCCCGCTCCTTTCCTTTTGTTTCTCTCTCTCACCTGGCAGCTGTCCTTATCCTGCCAGTACACTTCACACCTAATCTCAGCTGCCTTTTGTCTCCACGGGTCCATTACCATCTCATCTGGCTTCTAATACCTTTTATTGTCTCCTTTTCTTCTTTTGTTCGATCGCAGCTTTGCCTTCGATCTTTTTATTTTCTTTCCAGCTTTGAAGAAGGGTTTCAACCCGAAACATCAACTCAAATTTCTCTCCACGGATGTTGCCTGACCTGCTGAGTTTTTCCAGCATTCTCTGTTGTTATTTTGAGTAAACTAGGCCTGTATTCTCTTGAATTCAGAAGAATGAGAGGGGATCTCATTGAAGCATACAAAATTATTACAGGGCTTGATAGGGTGGATGCTGGGAGAATGTTTCCCTTGGCTGGGGAGTCTAGAACCAGGGGCCACAGCCTCAGGGGAAAGGGTCGGCCATTCAGGACTGAGATGAGAAGAAATTTCTTCACACAGAGGGTTGTGAATCTTTGGAATTCTCTACCCCAGAGGGCTGTGGAGGCTCAGTCATTGGGTATATTCAAAACAGAAGTTGATAGATTTCTGACTAGTAAAGGCATCAAGGGATATGGCGATAGGGCCGGTGAATGGAGTTGAGGCAGAAGATCAGTCATGATCTCATTGAATGGCGGAGCAGGCTCAAAGGGCCGAATGGCCTACTCCTGCTCCTATTTCTTATGATCTTATGTTCTTAAGAGGCTCTCTGGCAGGCTTGCCATTGCACCTAGCATTTTGTGTGCATGCCCATCACCCTTCCTCTGAAGGCCATTCCTTCAAGGTCGTCATCTGAGTCATGTGGAGCCGAACTTGTGCACAAACTTGCCGTCCGGGGAGCTGGCACCTGAGCTACCCTTTTCCACTGGCCTTGCTGCAGCCCACTCATACCTGGTGACTCATCATGTGCAGATCCCACATCTACACTACCATCTAAAGTCTGCACAGTGCTATTTTCTGCGCTGGTGTCTGCAAGTGTCAAATGCTGTGCCGGTGTGTCTTTTTATTAATCTTGTTCATCTCCTCCTTTTGTTTGCTCAAGATGAGGGACAGGCTGGCCTGCTGGCAGTTCTTGGGTATCTGAAAGAAGAAAGGCACAAGGGTCGGGTTGTGGTGAGGTGAGGCGGGGAAGCAAGATACCCATGGATACGCCATCAGCAGCTTGTAAGTGAGAACAGATTGTGGGATGAGGGGGAAGTGGGATGTGAGAATAAGGATTAGTTATGACCATACCGCCATCATCAGCAATGGTTTCAACTTCTCCGCTGGCCACGGACTCCGTCACTGCCCCTCCAATAATTTCAAGCGCAGATTCTTCCAGGTCCGTCAGGTTCTCTATTGTGGTGTGGCCGCCTCCCATCTGCTGTTGCTCCCTCCTGTTATGAGCCACCTTGGCCTGCAAGAGAAAGGCCAAGAGAAAGGGAAGTATGTCAGTGAGTGTAGAGCAATGTGTTTGGGTGATACGCTTCCCATGGTTGAATAGCTGTCAGTGTGAGATGTGGGTCTGAGTGTTGCCACAGTGGTAAGGTTGTGAGGGTGAAGTGAAGCCATGATTGTGAGGTATGAGTGGTGATAGCTAGAGATTGTTGGTAGGTGATTGATGGGGGTGTTGTGCATTGAGCAGCGCGTGAACCTTGTGGTGCAGATGGTGGGATATGGCATTTGCTAAAGCCTTCACTCACTTTGACCAGCCGTATGAGGTCATTAAACTTTTTTGGCACCTGATCCGGGGCTTTGGGACCACAATGGTGGCCGTGATGGATTCAGCAATCTCTTCCCACAATCTTCTGCAAATGGCCTTGGATGGCCTCCTGCCTCCCTGCGGGTAGAGGACAGCCCACCTTCATTGCACCCCCAGGACCAAGGCCTCCAGTGCAGCATCTGAAAAACATCTAGCTCATTCCCTAGGTTGTTGTGCCATTGCTTGCTCCAGAGTGAGAATGAGGTGCTTCTGCAACAAAGCACCTCCCCTTTAAGTAGTGCAGAGATCTTAGGCCAAAGTTTATTGGCCATTAGATTGCACCCGATATTGACTTCCCCATTGAGTGCCAAGCCAATCAGCAACACGTTTAGCACTGAGATCAGCGCTCCAATCATTGTAATGAGCAAGCAGCACGAATTTTACATGCTGTCTGCACCACTTAAACCGGGCGCAGGCAAATAGCGCTGGCCTGTGACACCGCGCATTTTCGGGCCTTATCTAATTTCTAGGCCCTTGTGCAAAAATGCACGGAGCGTAGTAAATAAGGTTGGTGAGCTGCAGGCACTATATCAAATATTATGATATAGTGACAATAACGGAGACATGGTTGAAACAAGGGGAGAAATGGGCACTTAATATTCCTGGCTATAATGTATTCAGGAAAGATAGGGAAAGAAAAAAAGGAGGGGGTAGCAGTGTTGATCAAAGATATTGTCACAGCACTAGAAAGTAATGGTGTACTTGAGGGTTCAAAGACAGAATCCATTTGGCTAGATTTAAGGAACAATAGAGCAGCCATTACACTGCTGGGTGTATACTATAGGCCAGCAAATAGTGAGAATGAAATAGAGGAGCAAATTTGCAGGCAAATTGCAGAAAGATGCAAGAACTTTAGAGTCGTGACAATGGAATACTTCAATTATCTTAATATAGACGGAGGAAATACGTGTGTAAAGGGCAAAGAGGGGGAGGAATTCCCTAAATGTGTACAAGAGAACTTTCTGGATCAATATCTTTCCAGCCCAACAAGGAAAGAGCAGTAACAACAGAAAATGCTGGAAATACTCAGCAGGCCAGGCAGCATCCGTGGAGAGAGAAACAGAGTTAACGTTTCAGGTCTGGGACCCTTCATCAGAACTGGAAAAAGCTGGAGATGTAACAGATATTAAGCAGGTGCAGAGACAGGCGGGGGGGGGGGGTTAGGAGGGGAGGAAGGAATAGAAAGAACATCCTGTACTTTTGTAAGAGGCAGGAAAGATAAAATGTTGCAAATAGGAATGGCAAAAATCATACTGCATGAAAAATGGGGGCAGGGATAATTATCTGAAATTGTTGAACTCAATGTTGAGTCCGGCAGGCTGCAAAGTGCCCAATCGAAAGATGAGGTGATGTTCCTCGAGCTTACGTTGAGCTTCATTGGAACAATGCAATAGCCCGAGGACAGAGAGATCAGAGTGGGAATGGAGCGGTGAATTAAAGTGACAGGCGACCGGAAGCTCAGGGTCACCCGTACGGATTGAACGGAGGTGTTCCGCAAAGCGGTCGCCCAATCTGTGTTTGGTCTCCCCAATGTAGAGGAGAGCGCATCGTGAGCAGCGAATACAGTATATTAAATTGCAAGAAGTGCAAGTAAATCGCTGTTTCACCTGGAAGGGGTGTTTGGGGCCCTGGACAGTGGGAAGGGAGGAGGTAAAAGGGCATGTGTTGCATCTCCTGCGCTTGCACGGGAAGGTGCCAGGTGAAGGAGCAGGGCTGTTGGGGTGATTGAGGAGTGGACCAGGGTGTCACGGAAGGAGCAGTCCCTTCGGAATGCTGAAAGGGGAGGTGAGGGGAAGATGTGTTTGGTGGTAGGATCACGTTGGAGGTGGCGGAAATGGCGGAGGATGATCCGTTGAATGTGGAGGCTGGTGGGGTGAAAGGTGAAGACAAGGGGAACCCTATCATGGTTCTGGGAGGGATGGGAAGGGGTGAGAGCAGAAGTGCGGGAAATAGAACGGACACGGTCAACGGCCGTGTCAACCACGGTAGCGGGGAATCCTCGGTTGAGGAAAAAGGAAGACATGTCGGAAGCACTAGTATGGAAGGTGGCATCGTCAGAACAGATGCGGCGGAGATGGAGAAACTGGGAGAATGGAATAGAGTCCTTACAGGAAGCGTGGTGGGAGGAAGTGTAGTCCAGGTAGCTGTGGGAGTCGGTGGGCTTGTAGTGGATGTTTGTTAAAAGCCGATCGCCAGAAATGGAGACGAAGAAGTCAAGGAAGGGAAGGGAAGAGTTGGAGATGGACCATGTGAAGGTGAGGGAAGGGTGGAAATTGGAAGTAAAGTGAATGAACTTATCTAGTTCAGGGTGAGAGCAGGAAACGGCACCAATACAGTCATCGATATACCGGAAAAAGAGGTGAGGGAGGGGACCTGAGTAGGACTGGAACAAAGAATGTTCCACATATCGCATGAACAAGCAGGCACAGCTAGGGCCCATGCGGGTTCCCATAGCAACACCTTTAATTTGGAGGAAGTGAGTGGAGTCAAAGGAGAAGTTGTTCAATGTGAGAACAAGTTCAGCCAGGCGGAGGAGGGTGGTGGTGGATGGGGACTGGTTGGGCGTCTGTTCAAGGAAGAAATGGAGCGCCCGAAGGCCGTCCTGGTGGGGGATGGAAGTGTACAGGGATTGGACGTCCATAGTGAAAAGGAGACGGTTGGGGCCAGGAAACTGGAAATTGTTAAAGTGACGGAGGGCATCAGAAGAGTCACGAATGTAGGTGGGAAGAGACTGGACAAGGGGAGAAAAAATAGAGTCGAGATAGGAAGAGATAAGTTCTGTGGGGCAAGAACAGGCTGAAATGATGGGTCTACCAGGGCAGTCCTGTTTGTGGATCTTGGGAAGGAGGTAGAAGCGGGCTGTGCGGGGTTGGGGGATTATGAGGTTGGCGGCCATGGAGGGAAGATCTCCAGAGGAGATGAGGTCAGTGACACACTTGGAAACAATGGCTTGATGTTTGCTAGTGGGGTCATGGTCCAGGCGGAGGTAGGAGGAGGAGTTGGAGAGTTGGCGTTCAGCTTCCACACGGTAGAGGTCGGTTCGCCAAACAACAACAGCACTACCCATATCAGCAGGTTTAATGATAATGTTAGGGTTGGATCGGAGAGAATGAAGTGCTGCAAGTTCAGAGGGAGGTAGGTTGGAGTGAGTGAGGGGAGCAGAGAAATGGAGACGGCCGATGTCATGTCGGCAGCTAGCAATGAAAAGATCTAGAGAGGGTAAGAGGCCAGAGGGAGGGGTCCAAGTAGAATGAGAATTTAGAAAGCGGGAGAAAGGATCAGCCGTGTGGGGGGAAGACTCCTGGCCAGGCAAGTGGAGTATATTTAACCGGGGGAGCATTTGGGAAACTGTGATCATAATATCATTAGGTTTAGAGTAGTTACAGAAAAGGACCGGCGGCAGCAAACGAGGCCCGACCAGAGAGCTTGGACCTGGGAGAGAGCAGAGGCGCGACCGGCGGCAGTTAAAACCGGCAGCAGCGAACGAGGCCTGACCAAAGAGCTTGGACCTGGGAGAGAGCAGAGGCGCAACCGGCGGCAGTTAAAAACGACGGCAGCAAACGAGGCGTACCAATTCAACAGCAGAGGAGAGAGATAAAAAGTAATCCAAGTGTGATGTCACCAGGAAGCAGGTAAGTGATTGGTTGGTGAGTATTCCTTTTATTACAAGCTTAAATTCTGCAGTTTATATTTTCTTGGGTCTCTGTGGTGTAGTGGGGACAGTTGGTAAATAAGCGCCCGAGAGTATATCTTTAACTGGTGGTATTGAATTAATTTAAATTAATTAAAGGGGTAAGTCATGCCAGGAGAGCCCAGCCCCATGTTATGCTCCTCTTGATCTATGTGGGAATTCAGGGACGCTGCCAGTGTCCCTGATGACCACGTGTGCCAGAAATGCATCCAGCTGCAGCTACTAACGGGCTGTATTGAGGCGCTGGAGCAGCGGATGGATGGGTTGTGGAGCATTCACGATGCTGACAGAGTCGTGGATTACACGTATGATGAGTTGGTCATGCCACAGGGTAGGGCTGCACAGGCAGAAGGGAAATGGGTGACCACCAGGCGGAACAGTAGAAGCAGGCAGGTAGTGCAGGGGACCCCTGTGGCCATCCCCCTTTCAAACAGGTATACCAATTTGGATACTGTTGAGGGGGATGACTCACCAGAGGAAGGCAGCAGCAGCCAACTTCCTGGCACCGGGGGTGCTTCTGCTGCTCAGGAAGGGAGGAAAAAGAGTGGGAGAGCAACAGTGGTAGGGGATTCTATCGTAAGGGGAACAGATAGATGTTTCTGTGGCCATAGACATGACTCCAGGATGGTTTGTTGCCTCCCTGATGCCAGGGTCAAGGATGTCACTGAACGGCTGCAGGGCATTCTGAAGGGGGAGGGTGAACAGGCAGAGGTCGTGGTTCACATTGGGACCAACAACATAGGTAGGAAGAGTGATGAGGTCCTACAACAAGAATTTAGGGAGCTAGGTAGCAGATTAAAGAGCAGGACCTCAAAGGTTGTAATCTCTGGATTACTCCCGGAGCCACGTGCTAGTGAGTATAGGAATAGGAGGATAGAGCAGATGAATGCGTGGCTAAAGAGTTGGTGCAGGAGGAACCAACCAGAGATCAGGCCATCTTAGACTGGGTATTATGCAACGAGAAAGGATTAATTAGCAATCTTGTTGTACGAGGCCCCTTGGGTCGGAGCGATCATAATATGATCGAATTCTTCATTAAGATGGAGAATGAAGTAGTTGACTCAGAGACAAGGGTCCTCAAATTAAATAAAGGAAACTACGATGGTCTGAGGAGCGAGTTGGGTAGGATTGAGTGGGGAATGGCGCTCAAAGGGTTGACGGTGGATAGGCAATGGCAAACATTCAAAGACCGAATGGATGAGCTACAGAATTTGTTCATCCCAGTTTGGCGTAAAAATAAAACAAAAAAGGTGACTCAACCGTGGCTAACAAGGGAAATTAGGGATAGCATAAGATCCAAGGAGAGGACATATAAACTGGCTAGAAAAAGCAATAATCCTGAGGATTGGGAACAGTTTAGGAGTCAACAAAGGAGGACAAAGGGATTAATTAAGACAGGGAAAATAGAATATGAGAGTAAGCTTGCAAGGAACATAAAAACTGACTGTAAAAGCTTTTATAGATATGTGAAGAGAAAAAGATTAGTGAAGTCAAGCGTAGGTCCCTTACAGTCAGAATCAGGGGAATTTATAATGGGAAACAAGGAAATGGCAGACCAACTAAATGCATACTTTGGTTCTGTCTTCACAAAGGAGGACACAAATAACCTCCCAGAGATGCCGGGGAACATAGGGTCTGATGAAAGCGAGGAACTGAAAGAAATCAGTATTTGTAGGAAAATGGTGTTAGGAAAATTGATGGGACAGAAGGCCGATAAATCCCCAGGGCTTGATGGTCTACATCCCAGGGTACGTAAGGAAGTGGCCCTAGAGATGGTAGATGCATTACTGGTCATCTTCCAGAACTCGATAGACTCTGGAACGGTACCCATGGATTGGAGGGTAGCTAATGTTACCCCACTATTCAAAAAAGGTGGTAGAGAAAAAGCGGGGAATTATAGACCGGTAAGCCTGACATCGGTAGTGGGGAAAATGCTAGAGTCTATTATAAAAGATGTAACAGCAGAGCACTTGGAAAGCAGTGACAGGATCGGACAAAGTCAACATGGATTTACAAAAGGTAAATCATGCTTGACTAATCTACTGGAATTTTTTGAGGATGTAACTGGTAAAATGTTTAAGGGAGAACCAGTGGATGTGGTGTATTTGGACTTTCAGAAGGCTTTTGATAAGGTCCCACACAAGAGATTAGCGTGCAAAATTAAGGCACATGGGATTGGGGGCAAGGTATTGACTTGGATAGAGAACTGGTTGGCGGACAGAAAGCAAAGAGTTGGAATAAACGGGTCGTTTTCCGAGTGGCAGGCAGTGACTAGTGGGGTACCGCAAGGATCGGTCCTAGGACCCCAGCTGTTCACAATATATATTAATGATCTGGACGAGGGAGTTGGATGTAATATCTCCAAATTTGCAGACGACACAAAGCTGGGCGGGAGGGTAAGCTGCGAGGAGGATGTCGGGAAATTCCAGTACGATTTGGACAGGTTGGGTGATTGGGCAGAAACATGGCAAATGCACTATAATGTGGATAAATGTGAGGTTATCCACTTTGGTGGCAAAAACAGGAAGGCAGATTATTATTTGAATGGCAATAGATTGGGAGAAGGGGAAGTGCAAAGAGACCTGGGTGTCCTTGTGCACCAGTCGCTGAAGGTAAGCATGCAGGTGCAGCAGGCGGTTAAGAAGGCAAATGGTATGTTGGCCTTCGTAGCAAGAGGGTTCGAGTACAGGAACAAGGATGTCTTGCTACAGTTGTACAGGGCCTTGGTGAGACCGCACCTTGAGTATTGTGTGCAGTTTTGGTCACCTTACCTGAGGAAGGATGTTCTTGCCATGGAGGGAGTGCAGCGAAGATTCACCAGGCTGATACCTGGGATGGCAGGAATGACGTATGAGGAGAGATTGTGTCGATTGGGCTTATACTCACTGGAGTTTCGAAGATTGAGAGGGGATCTCATCGAAACCTATAAAATTCTGTCAGGTCTGGACAGACTAGATGCAGGAAGGATGTTTCTGATGGCCGGGGAGTCCAGAACCAGGGGTCATAGTCTAAGGATAAGGGGTAAGCCATTTAGGACTGAAATGAGGAGGAATTTCTTCACCCAGAGAGTGGTGAACCTGTGGAATTCTCTGCCACAGAGGGCGGTGGAGGCCAGTTCATTAAATATATTCAAGAAAGAGTTGGATATGTTTCTTGAGGCTGAAGGGATCAAGGGATATGGGGAAAAGGCAGGGACAGGGTACTGAATTTGGATGATCAGCCATGATCACATTGAATGGCGGAGCAGGCTCGAAGGGCCGAATGGCCTACTCCTGCTCCTATCTTCTATGTTTCTATGTTTCTATGTTTCTATTTTGAAGGTGGCAGAACAAGTTGAGAAGGCTGTTAAAAAGCCATACAGGATTCTTGGCCTTATTAAAAGAGGCATAGGTTACAAATGCAAGGAAGCTATGCTAAACCTTTATGAAACACTCATTGGGCCTTAGCTGGAGTATTGTGGATAATTCTGGGCACCACACTTTAAGAAGATTGTCAAAGCCTTAGAGAGGGTGCAGAGGAGATTTACTAGACTGGTACCAGGGATGAAGGATTTCAGTTATGTAGACAGACTATAGAAACTGGGGTTTTTCTCCTTGGAGCTGAGAAGGTTAAGTGGAGATTTAATAGATGTGTACAAAATCATGAAGGGTTTTGATAGAGTAAATAAGAAGAAACTGTTTCCAGTGGCAGAAGGGTCAGTAACCAGAGAATCCAGATTTAAGGTAATTGACAAAAGAACCAGGGGCGACATGAGGAAAAAAAATTACACAGCGAGTTGCTATGATCTGGAATGCACTGCCTGAAAGGGTGTTGAAAGCTGATTCAATAATAACTTTCAAAAGGGAATCGGATAAATACTTGAAAGGGAACAAATTGCAGGGCATTGGGAAAGAGCAAAGAAGTGGGACTAACTTTTTCAAAGAGCCGGCACAGGCACAATGGGCTGAATGGCCTTCTGTGCTGTATCATTCTATGATTCTTCCAATTCCTCTCCTCCATTGCCCAGCAACTGCCCTTGTTTGGTTCCACTCTTATCTATCCAATCATAGCCAGCATATCTACAGCAATTGCTTCTCTTCCCAAATCTGCACTGTTACCTCCATAGTCCACAATCTCTTCCTCATTTATAAGCTGTGCTTTAGCAACATATAAATTAATGATACCCAGCTCTACACCTCCACCACTTCTCTCAACCCTGCCAATGTCTCTGTTTTGTCAGACTGCTTGTCTGACATCCGGTCTTAGATGAGTCACAATTTCTCCAGCTGAACAACGGGATGACCAAAGCTACTGCTTTCGGCCCCAATCACAAACTCCTTACCTTTACCATAGATTCCATTTCCCTCCCCAACCATTGCCTCTGTTTAAACCAGACTCGCAAAATTGAGGATTTAGGGGGAGAAATTCAGTATCGCCCCATTTGGGGTGCTATTATCGGGCGGCCACAAAGTTTAGCTCCTGGCGCTAATTATTGCCTTCAGCTGCAAACTTGGCCTCTATCACCCCTGGAGGTGATTTGAGCGCTAAATCAGGAGCTACACATCTCTCTTAAGGCGCTAACGTCGAGGAGCGAGGCGCTACCTCAGAGCGCTGGCGAAGCTCAGGTGATGTCAGTCAGCAATGGAACACAGATGGACTGGCGCCATCCAGTTCTTAAAGGGGAGGGGCCATCTTGCTGGCCAACCACACCCTGCTCATTGCAGCCTTGAATCTCGGCCTGGAGAAACCTCAAAAGCAATTGTGTTGGAAGCACGAATGGATAGGCCCAGGGAAAGAGCTCGGTGCTTAGGAACCTCAACCTCAAAAGTGGCGCTGAGGGCCAAAACTCCTTAGGACAGCGTTAAAACCAAACATTTTGTCAACAAAAAAAGGCAGGAAGCGGCTGCCTTTAAATAGCGCTCCCCCAGCCCCTTCCCGACTGCAAAACGTTCCCCTCTACCTGTCGTTGCTAGCGGCAGGTGGAAAGGCAGGGGGCGTGACTCAATATCCGATCCGGGGCACTACCGGCGCATTGCACGCTCGACTGACGTCACGATCTGCGGGTACATTTAGTAAACTGGGAGGCATTCTCTTTAAATTAGCCCTGTACATAGTGTATGAAAATACAGCTACTAGTTAATCAGCTAGACAGAGAAAAGTTACAACTAAACATTTTCTACAACATACAGTGCACATTAATCATCCATAGCATTCTAAAATACTTACAGACAAACAATTTCCAAGACTCAAGCATGGGGACAATACAACTGCCCGGAGCCTGTGCTGCTGTAGGAGCACCGTGGTGTAGGTCTGTGTCCCAGCGAGGACTCCACGAGGACTACGTAGCAGTCCTGTGGGGAGCGTGATGACCTCATCACGCTCGGTAGCGTTGTCCGCGCTTGGGGCGTCACGTGATGCGCGTGGTCGCGTTTCTGGCCGTGGAGGCCGAAGTCGGGAGCGGGAGCTGGAGGCCAGGCTGAGCCGATGCTTGCCACGGGAGCGGAAGATCGCGTCGCTCCCGGCGGCTGGTAGATGCGGCCAAAGACGCTAGGCCGGGCTGTGCCGGCAGCCGCCTCACGCACGTCACGTCGTACGTGCCGTGACGTCAGCACGCTACGTTGTACGTGACGTGACGTCAGCACGCTAAGGCGCGTCTTAAAGGGGCAATGGCCCTAAAAGGTAAGTTAAAGGGGCAACGGCCCCAACAGGTAGGTTATACATATATAAGTAAGTTAAATACATACAGTGAGGTTAAGTTAGAGGGAGAGGCAGCACACTCCCCGCTTGGTACAATTCCATTGTACCACTACAGATACAAAATAAACCTGAAGAAAACGTCCTTTGGCTGCAACATACTCAGAGTCCGTTCTCTAGGTTACTTCAGAAAGGAGGATCTCTGAGACTGGCCTCAGAAACACTTTGATAGGCCCCTCCTTGACAATCTTCACCTCCACCTTGCGGACCCTCTTGTCCCTGGTCGGCAGAGTTTTGACAACCAGGCCCACTGGCCATTCATTTCTGCGTGCTTGGCTGTCTTTCAGCAAGACAACGTCTCTCACTTTGACGTTTGGCTTGTCTTCTGTCCATTTCCTACGGCTCTGTAGGGTGGACAAATACTCTCCTCTTTGCTTGGGGAATGTCTGTCCCTCTTCAAGACATTTGAATTCCTCCTTGAAGACATCATGCTGGACAGAGCGAATGATCACACCTTTGGCTTGTGAAGGCTCACTTGTGCTGGATACTTCTTTAGAACATTTCCATCCTTTGTGTTCTATGTTGTCCGAATTCCCCTTGAAGGATGCTGCTACATGAATGAGTCGGGCTGTGGTTCGGCAGAGTGTTCTCCAGCTTGAGAATCGCTCGAAGCTTTGTGAGCCCAACTGAGATTCTGAGGCTTTGGTGACCAGGGTCGTAACTTCAGGCCGAATCTCAATATCAGCTTCAGGCTCCACAAGGGTGAAGGGATTGGACTCAGGAGTCTCCTCTGTGTTGACATTAGACAGGAAAGAGGGGCCCGAGAACCAACTGCTTTGCTGTAGGTGTGCTGCTGGTATAGACCTGGTAGCATGGTCTGCAGGGTTCAGGTCTGTGGAGACATAGCACCACTGGTCAGGGTGAGTGGATCGTCTGATACGAGTCACCCGGTTGGAAACATACACGTAAAACCTTCTTGTGGAGTTGTGGATGTAACCAAGTACAATCTTGCTGTCCGTGAAGAACTTGACGGCGCCCACATCGATGTCAATCTTGTCTCTGATCAACTGTAGGTTCCATTTTGCTTCTTTTTCTGGGAGGAGTGGAGCATCCCACTCACTCTGATCCGATGAGAGTTCCCGTACTAATGCTTTTCCTTGCATTGTTATGGGAGCTACGAACCCCAAAGGGTCGTACAAACTGTTGACTGTGGACAGGATGTCTCTCCGTGTGAATGGCCTTTCTTCACGGGACACCAGGAATGTGACGCTGTCTGTTTCCAGGTTCCAGGAGAGCCCCAGGCTCCGTTGAAGGGGGGGAGGATCCACTCCAAGGTGCAAATCCTTCAGATCCTTGGCACGGTCCTCTGCAGGGAAGGCTTCCATCACCAGTCCACTGTTCGATGCTACCTTGTGTAGTCTCGGGTTGGACTCTTTCCATGGCCAACAACTTTCAGGATGGCCATCTAACTCCAGAAGGCCCGAACTCAACAACTCTCGGCGGATAAGGCACCCAGCGAGGTCCTGTGTACCCTGTGGCTCGGGTGAGGACTGCTTGGCTGGATTGGCCGAGTGCTGTGGAGGTCTCTGTAGGTAAGTCTTGCTTGTTTCTTCTCCTTTAAGCTCAGTGTCTCCAAAAACAGGCTGTTTGCTACTGTGTTGAGTAGCTGGTTCTGCGTTGAGATAGTTGGATGTTTCCTTGGAGAACAATTTGGAGTGTTGTTGGACACACTCACTTGTACGTTGCACTGCACTGAGGGGCTGTCCCAGAACATATGTTTCCTGGCTGGGCTCCCCGCCTTCGTTCTCCTCACCTTCTTCATAAGCTGCGGCTTTAGCTTTAGCGGCAGCGGCAGCTCTCTGGCTTTGGAGAATGTGGAGACTGGCAGCGAGGTCAGCTCTCTGCTTCATAACCCTAGCTTCTTTTTCAGCAAGGGCCAATTGAGCCTGGGCAGCTTTTGCCTTGGCACGTGCTTTGGCGGCTGCAGAAGCTGTCGATGGCGACGGTCTGCTGGACTGCCGAGATGATCCAGTGGATACTTTAGAGGACTGTGCTGTCTGCTTCATCACACTAGCGTCGAGGTCAGCTCTCTGCTTCATCACACTAGCGTCGAGGTCGGCTCTCTGCTTCATAAGGTCAGCTTTCTGCTTCATCATACTAGCTTCGAGGTCGGCTCTCTGCTTCATAAGGTCAGCTTCTTTTTCAGCGAAGGACAATTGAGCCTGGGCAGCTTTTGCCTTGGCACGTGCTTTGGCGGCTGCAGAAGCTGTCGATGACGACGGTCTGCTGGACCGCCGAGATGACCTAGGGGATACTTTAGAGGGCTGTGACTTGGCATCGTTTGCTAGGAGAGGCTCATGCTTCTCGCTTGACTGGTCGACGTCCTCTAGGGTATATTGTTTTCCTGAGCGTAGACTCATGGTAGCTGAGTGGTATCTTCCTGCGCTTGAGCCCGCTGTGCTGTTGTCTTTTTACTGTTCTGCCCTCGCAACACGCTTCTATGCAGAGCTAGACAGATAGCGAACAACTCGATATCTTCCAATAAAATCACAAGGCTTGACTTTTCTTGTAACGCTTTACTGAACGATTCTAATTGTAAAACTGAAATACAACACAGAAATGGAAGCACACATTAGTATACAGGCGCATAACTGATATGTATACACAGATTTAGGTACGCCTGAGCAACACAGTACATTTAGTAAACTGGGAGGCATTCTCTTTAAATTAGCCCTGTACATAGTGTATGAAAATACAGCTACTAGTTAATCAGCTAGACAGAGAAAAGTTACAACTAAACATTTTCTACAACATACAGTGCACATTAATCATCCATAGCATTCTAAAATACTTACAGACAAACAATTTCCAAGACTCAAGCATGGGGACAATACAACTGCCCGGAGCCTGTGCTGCTGTAGGAGCACCGTGGTGTAGGTCTGTGTCCCAGCGAGGACTCCACGAGGACTACGTAGCAGTCCTGTGGGGAGCGTGATGACCTCATCACGCTCGGTAGCGTTGTCCGCGCTTGGGGCGTCACGTGATGCACGTGGTCGCGTTTCTGGCCGTGGAGGCCGAAGTCGGGAGCGGGAGCTGGAGGCCAGGCTGAGCCGATGCTTGCCACGGGAGCGGAAGATCGCGTCGCTCCCGGCGGCTGGTAGATGCAGCCAAAGACGCTAGGCCGGGCTGTGCCGGCAGCCGCCTCACGCACGTCACGTCGTACGTGCCATGACGTCAGCACGCTACGTTGTACGTGACGTGACGTCAGCACGCTAAGGCGCGTCTTAAAGGGGCAATGGCCCTAAAAGGTAAGTTAAAGGGGCAACGGCCCCAACAGGTAGGTTATACATATATAAGTAAGTTAAATACATACAGTGAGGTTAAGTTAGAGGGAGAGGCAGCACAACAGCGTTAAAACCAAACATTTTGTCAACAAAAAAAGGCATGAAGCGGCTGCCTTTAAATAGCGCTCCCCCAGCCCCTTCCCGACTGCAAAACGTTCCCCTCTACCTGTCGTTGCTAGCGGCAGGTGGAAAGGCAGGGGGCGTGACTCAATATCCGATCCGGGGCACTACCGGCGCATTGCACGCTCGACTGACGTCACGATCTGCGGGCGCAGGAGATTGTGGCGGTAGTGTTTAACGCCGCCGCAAAATGTAAGTATCAGATCATTTGAATTAAGTGAGATTATGTTAAGAGTAATTTACTGTAAAAACTTTTCAATCCTAGTCTTTGGATAAAGAAACAAGATTTTTTATCTCCTGATTAACAACAACAACAACTTGTATTTATATAGTGCCTTTAACATAGTAAAACATCCCAAGGCACTTCCCAGGAGTATTTTAAGACAAAACATTTGACAAAAGGAATGGAGATGATCATGACACAGTGATTGAATTGCTACACTGTAGAAGGAGTGAGACTTGAAGGTCTGCAATCTGAAGGAAGGTGATAACTGTAGGTTGGAATCATCAGCAAAGGAGTGGGTAGGGTAGAGTGATGAGAGAAGGAGGTCGCTGATATGAAGAAGGAACAGAGTGGGAAAGAAGACATATCCTTGGGTGCTCCTGAATTACTGAAAAAAGAGCCAAAGCATAAATCAACTACAGCACAGATAGAGCAATTGTGAAATAACAACAGAAAATGCTGGAAAAACTCAGCAGGCCAGGCAACATCCGTGGAGAGAAATTACAGTCGACGTTTCGGGTCTAACCCTTTTTCAAAACTGGAAGGGAAATGAAATAGATTGAAAGGCAGGGCTGGGAGGGAACAAAAGAAGTGGAGAGACATTAAGAGGTATTCAAAATGAGACGAGATGGTGATAGGACTAGTGGAGACAAAAGACG
Source organism: Somniosus microcephalus (assembly GCF_052327205.1). Taxonomy (NCBI): domain Eukaryota; kingdom Metazoa; phylum Chordata; class Chondrichthyes; order Squaliformes; family Somniosidae; genus Somniosus; species Somniosus microcephalus. The sequence goes on along the minus strand of NC_140988.1, from coordinate 217,600,121 downwards.
GCTCAGATTAGGTGTGAAATGGTCTGGCAGAATGAGAGACAGCTGTATACACTCTGCAGGTACCTGGAGTAATGTTGTCATAAAACAGTTTCAAATCTTAGACATAGTCTCACAAAAGTCCATTTTCATCAACAAACATACAAACATTTGATCATACAAAAAGAGGAGGAAAAAAAGCCCCAGTTGATTAAACAAACCAGTATGGATACAAATCCAATAAAATTACCTGATGGCTCAGTATTACATTGTAATTGTTTCTGATATATTATTTTAATATATTGCTTGTATGTGGAATATGAGTTTTTCTACAATCATACAACAGGAAACTCTTTGGTATCCGGCACCGACGGGACCAGGATGGTGCCGGTTGATTAAAAATTCCAGGTGACGGAGAGGGTTATCTACCGAGGCTATTAAAATTAAAAAATCAAGAAATGTGCAGTATACAGTAATTGGGTACTCACCTACACCGCGGGAGAGTCAGACTCCTGTTATTGAGGTGTTCAGACTTCCGACAGCGCCAAGAAGCCGAGTAGTAGCAGTTTGGAGAACTACCCCCACTGACTAACTCGGCCACCGCGAGAGACTCGGACTCGGACTCGGCAACATTTCCGGGTATTGAGGTGTTGTTTTCGGAGTATGAATTTTGCCGGTTAATAGAGAGTTTCCTGTATTAACATGCTGTACTAAGTAGTAGAAAGTAATGGATAATATACAAACTGCTGAAGGATTCTCATGAGCTTGGAAAGACCCTTTATTCAGCATACTGTTACCTCTGGGACATGGACATCAATCGAGCACTGAGTGTTGAGATAAAAGAATTGGCTGGTTTTAGTTTCATTATGATGCATTTAGACATTTTACAGTCAAAGAAAATAGTATCTTTCAGTTTTATAGTAATTGATACATGATAAATTTAGAAAAATACAATTCTATTATACTTCTGTAGACTTTTGGTGATATTTCCCAGTACACAATAACTATTTGCTACTCAATTTTCTTAAAAACACCCTTGTCAAACAAATTAGGCCATTTTCTTCCTGAACATTCTTACCAAAAGTATGGTCCATACATTTCACTATTATTGCCCCCTTACAGTTCATTTTTAGTTGTGAATTTATGTTGCCTATTCAATATCTATCTATATATATAAAGCGGTCGATCTGTCTGTCATTCCGTCTGTCTGTTTGTCTGTCTGTCTGTATTGTATAAACTCCAAAGTTATAGAGCGTACCCACACGTGTGTCACATCGAAAGAAAGCTTACGATTCCAGGACCGTCATAAGCATATTTACGTTTCGGCGAGACAAAAATTGCACCCGCGGTATCCAAAAAACGTTCAACATTCCACTCATTATCCGCTGATTAGCATCGAGTGATGTCGAGGTCGACCAATTGTATGGTCGAGCGACCCGACGGTCGACCAATCGCTGCGTGGCGGGGGTGGGTTCCTGGTGCGTGCGGGCGGGCCCTCCTAGAATCGAGTGATGGGACGATTGACCAATACTACGCTTCGGTGGCCTGACGGTCCACCAATCGGTGCGTGTGTGGGCGGGCCTTATCGTTCTGAACCGAGGTGAGTCGCCGCCATCTTGATTCAAACTTTTCATTTCTTTTTCCCGCTTTCTGCGTGTTTCTTTTCAAATCTACATTTCCAGCAAAAAAAAGTTGCTTTTAAAAGACAAATTGTTTTTAAAAAAAGTTAATTAATTTGTAAATCTTTTGTCTAACCTGTATAATTTTCCTACCTTTCACCGTTTTTCCAGGCCTCAAAGCCTGGGCGTCTGTTGACCAGCCACGCCCGAGCTAGGCGCCTCCCGTCGCGATCGACAAAAGGCCAGCGATCGCTGCCATCTTTGTGAAGGCTGGAGGGGGCAGGCCTGAGCCGAGCATCGCCACCGCCGCCATCTTAGTAAAGGCGGGTGGGGGCGGGAGTCAGCGTCCACGTCAACATCCGCCCGGAGCGCGACTTGAGTCCGGCCGGGCCTCACGCGGTAGGTTGCGCGGCGGCGTCTCTCTGGTCTTGAAGCCGGCTCGGGCGGGGGGCGGGGCTCGAGAAGGCGGAGCTCGGGATGGCGCGCGCACAGGGCTCGGAGCTCAGGAGAGCGTGAGCGCGGGGCTCGGGGGGCGGGACTCAGGAGAGCGGCAGCGTGGGCTCGGGAGGGCGGGGCTCGAGAGAGCGGGAGGGTGGGGCTCCAGAGAGCGGGAGGGCGGTGCTCCGGAGAGTGGAGGGCGGGGCTCCGGAGAGCGGGAGGGCGGAGAGCGGGAGGGCGGGGCTCGGGAGGCCGGTGCTCGGGAGGGTGGGGCTCGGGAGGGCGGGGCTCGGGCTGAGCCATGTCAGTGCGTGGGGCGGCACGGAGCTCCGCGGAGCCATCGGGTCTGCTAGCTCCCCCCCCCCTTTCTCCCCCCACCACCCCCTCCCCTCCCCTCTCCTCTTCCTCAGCCCCCTCCCCCTCCCCCATCTCCCCCCCTCCCTTCCGCCTCTCCCCCCTCCCCTTCCCCCTCTCCCCCCTCCCCTCCCCCCTCTCCCTGCCCTCCCCTCCCCCCTCTCCCACCTCCCCTCCCCCCTCCCACCCCTCCTCTCCCCCCCTCCTCTCCCCCCACACCCCCATCCCCTCCCCTCCCTCCATTCCCCCTCCCCTCCCCCATTCCCCCCTCTCCCCTCCCCTCCCCCCCATTCCCCCCTCCCCTCCCCATCCCCCCCTCCCCCACTCCCTCCCCCACCCCTCCCCACCAATCGATCTCTCTTTTCCCCCGAGTCGCTCTCTCTCTTCCCCCCAGTCGCTCGCTCTCTCTCTCTTCCCCCAAGTTGCTCGCTCTCTCTCTCTTCCCCCCAGTCACTCGCTCTCTCTCTCTCTTCCAACAACAACATTCCCTCAAAAATCCCCTCGGCACCGCCGGGCATTTCAGCTGGTCTATATATATAAAGCGGTCGATCTGTCTGTCGTTCCGTCTGTCTGTCTCTCTGTATTGTATAAACTCGAAAGTTATAGAGCGTACCTACACGTGTGTTACAGCGAAAGAAAGCTTACGATTCCAGAACCGTCATAAGCATATTTACGTTTCGGGGAGGCAAAAATTGCACCCGCGGTATCCAAAAAACGTTCAACATTCCACTCATTATCCGCTCATTAGCATCGAGTGACGTCGAGGTCGACCAATCGTACGGTCGAGCGACCCGACGGTCGACCAATTGCTGCGTGGCGGGGGCAGGTTCCTGGTGCGTGCGGGTGGGCCCTCCTACAGTTGAGTGGCGGGACGATTGACCAATCCTATGCTTCGGTGACCTGACGGTCCACCAATCGGTGCGTGTGTGGGCGGGCCTTATCGTTCTGAAGCGAGGTGAGTCGCCGCCATCTTGATTCCAAACTTTTCATTTCTTTTTCCCGCTTTCTGCGTGTTTCTTTTTAAATCTACATTTCCAGCAAAAAAAAAGTTGCTTTTAAAAGCCAAATTCTTTTTTAAAAAGTTAATTAATTTGTAAATCTTTTGTCTAACCTGTATAATTTTCCTACCTTTCACCGTTTTTCCAGGCCTCAAAGCCTGGGCGTCTGTTGACCATCCACGCCCGAGCTAGGCGCCTCCCGTCGCGATCGACAAAAGGGCAGCGATCGCCGCCATCTTTGTGAAGGCTGGAGGAGGCAGGCCTGAGCCGAGCGTCGCCACCGCCGCCATCT
>NC_140988.1:217578082-217595944 GCF_052327205.1 Somniosus microcephalus | reverse complement strand
CCCCCTCCCCCCTCTCTCTCTCGCACCCCTCTCTCTCCCCCCTCTCTCTCCCCCGTCCCCCTTTCTCTCTCCCCCTACCCCCTCTCTCTCTCCCCCCCTCCCCCTCTCTCTCTCCCCTCCCTCCCCCTCTCTCTCTGCTCCCCCCCTCTCTCTCCCCCTCTCTCCCCCTCCTCTCTCTCTCCCCGCTCCCCCTCTCTCTCTCCCCCCTCTCTCTCTCCCCCCTCTCTCTCTCCCCCCTTCTCTCTCTCCCCCCTCCCCCTCTCTCTCTCCCCCCTCTCCCCTCTCTATCTCCCCCCCTCCCCCCTCTCTCTCTCCCCCCTCCCCCCTCTCTCTCCCCCTCTCTCTCCCCTGTCTCCCTCTCCCCCTCCCCTCTCTCTCCCCCTACCCCCTCTCTCTCCCCCCTCCCCCCTCTCTCTCCACCCCCTCTCTCTCCCCCCTACCCCCTCTCTCTCCCCCCTCCCCCCTCTCTCTCCACCCCTCCCCCTCTCTCTCCCCCCTCCTCCCTCTCTCTCCCCCCTCCCCCTCTCTCTCTCCCCCTCCCCTTCTCTCTCTCCCCCCCTCCCCCCTCTCTCTCTCTCCCCCCCTCTCTCTCTCTCTCTCTTTCCCCCTCCCCCCCTCTCTCTCCCCCTGCCTCCCCCTCCCTCCTCCCACTCCCCCCTTCCTCCCCTTCCCTCCCCCCTTCCCTCCCCTTTCCCTCTCCCCCTTCCCTCTCCCCCTTCCTCCCCTTCCCCTTCCTCCCAGTCGCGCTCTCTTCCCCCCAGACTCTCGCTCTCTCTCTTCCCCCCAGTCTCTCGCTCACTCTCTTCCCCCCAGTCTCTCGCTCTCTTCCCCCCAGCCGCTCTCTCTCTTCCCCCTAGTTGCTCTCTCTCTTCCCCCCAGTCGCTCTCTCTTCCCCCAGTCGCTCTCTCTCTTCCCCCCAGTCGCGCTCTCTCTCTTCCCTCCAGTCGCTCTCTCTCTTCCCCCCAGTCGCTCGCTCTCTCTCTTCCCTCCAGTCTCTCGCTCTCTTCCCCCCAGTCACTCTCTCTCTTCCCCGAGTCGCTCTCTCTCTTCCCCCCGTCGCTCTCTCTCTTCCCCCCAGTCTCTCGCTCTCTCTCTTCCCCCCAGTCTCTCGCTCTCTTCCCCCCAGTCGCTCTCTCTCTTGCCCCCATTCGCTCTCTCTCTTCCCCCCAGTCGCTCTCTCTCTTCCCCCCCCAGTCACTCTCTCTCTTCCCCCCAGTAGCGCTCTCTCTTCCCCCCAGTCTCTCGCTCTCTCTCTTCCCCCAGTCTCTCACTCTCTCTCTTCCCCCCAGTCTCTCGCTCTCTCTCTTCCCCCCAGTCTCTCGCTCTCTCTCTTCCCCCCCAGTCTCTCGCTCTCTCTCTTCCCCCAGTCTCTCGCTCTCTCTCTTCCCCCCAGTCTCTCGCTCTCTCTCTTCCCCCCAGTCGCTCTCTCTCTTCCCCGTCACTCTCTCTCTTCCCCCCAGTCGCTCTCTCTCTTTCCCCCAGTAGCGCTCTCTCTTCCCCCCAGTCTCTCGCTCTCTCTCTTCCCCCCAGTCTCTCACTCTCTCTCTTCCCCCCAGTCTCTCGCTCTCTCTCTTCCCCCCAGTCTCTCACTCCCTCTCTTCCCCCAGTCTCTCGCTCTCTCTCTTCCCCCCAGTCGCTCTCTCTCTTCCCCCCAGTCGCTCTCTCTCTTCCCCCCAGTCGCTCTCTCTCTTCCCCCCAGTCTCTCGCTCTCTCTCTTCCCCACAGTCTCTCACTCTTTCTCTTCCCCCCAGTCTCTCACTCTCTCTCTTCCCCCAGTCTCTCGCTCTCTCTCTACCCCCCAGTCTCTCGCTCTCTCTCTTCCCCCCAGTCTCTCGCTCTCTCTCTTTCCCCCAGTCTCTCGCTCTCTGTCTTCCCCCCAGTCAATTCAATTCAATTCAATTCAAATCGCTTTATCGGCATGATAAGGTATATCTTATGTTGCCAAAGCATCGAAAAACATTTATGGTTGAACACATAAACGCAGATCTATCCATACAGTGTATAAACAGATAGATCACTGAGTGTATAAATATACATTCGTATAATTTGTATATACTCTTTTCTTAGGTTTAATGTTTGTCCCTCTGTTTATGGCAAGCTGTAACATAGTGTGCCGCTAAGGTTACACAATTTCTCTGTTCCCCTAGTAGGTATGGGAGTTTTAGGTCGTCATTCAACCTTCTGAATTCAGGGCATATTTTTGTGAATTTTGGGTAGAAATTCTCCCTGATGCCCTGATATTTTCCACAAGCTGTGAGGATGTGCATCTCTGTATTCCACCACTCCCTGACTGCAGTGAGAGCATATCCTGTCCTCTCTTGGCAGCCGGGTCTGCCTGTGTCTGCCTTTTTCGATGGCCAGGCTATGTTCACTAAGTCTGTACCTTGTCAAGGTTTTTCTCAGTTTGCTACCCTTTACCATGGTCAGGTATTCAGCCATGTTGTATTGTCTGTTTAGGGCCAAGTAGCAAATGAGTTTGTTTTGGGTTTTTGTTGTTTCTGCCCAATATGACAGATATTTTTCCTTTTGCTTAGTGACAATTGTGTTGGGTCGAATTCTCTGTGCTACGATGTCACTGTCCTGGGGCTGGTTATTGTTAGTAATGTTAGTAGTTACTTCACTGAGTCTCAGGATTAGTTGACTGAGGGTATTTTTCTTTATGGTCCTCTCTTGGCATTTCAGGGCTTTGTAATGAAGCAGTGGGGGTTGCTCATTTTTAGGTGTTTCCAAAATTTGGTGGCTCTTTTTTGGATAGTAATTATTAATGGATATTGGCCTAGTTCTGCCCTGCATGCATTGTTTACGGTTTTCCTTTGAGTCCGGAGAATACTTTTACAGAATTCTGGATGTAGGATCTCAATTGGGTGTTTGTCCCATTTTGCAAATTCTTTTTGTGTTAGCGGTCCCCACACCTCACTGCCATAGAGTGCAATTGGTTCAATTACTGATTTAAAAATTTTGAGCCAAATGCTAATCGGGATTTCTATTTGGATTGATTTTTTAATGGCAAAGAAAGCCCTTCTAGCTTTCTCTTTCAGTTCATTCACAGCCAGATGAAAATTTCCCATAGAGCTCATTTTTAAGCCCAAGTATGTGTAGTTAGTGGTTTGTTCAATTTTAGTTGTTCCTAGTGTGAAATTTATTCTGGGTCCCTGATGTCTGGATCTTTGCTGGAACACAAGGACTTTGGTTTTCTGGGGGTTTATTGTCAGGGCCCAGGTCTGACAGAATGACTCTAGCAGATCCAGGTTCTGCTGTAGACCCTCCTTAGTTGGTGACAGCAGAACCAGGTCATCTGCATAGAGGAGGAATTTAACCTTAGATTCATATAGGGTGAGGCCGGGTGCTGTAGATTGTTCAAGTAGTTTTGCCAATTCATTTATGTAAATATTAGAGTGTCAGTGAGATGGGCGAGCCTTGCGTCACACCACACCCCTGTGGGAATATTTTGTTTGTTGTCACACCACGCCCCTGTGGGAAGTATTTTGTTTGTTTGTCTCCAATTTTAACTGCACATTTATTGTTTGTATACATTGATTTAATTACATCATATGTTTTTCCCCCTACACCACTTTCAATAAGTTTCAAGAATAGACCGTCGTGCCAGATGGAATCGAAAGCCTTCTGGAAATCTATAAAGCAGGCAAAAATGTTGCTTTTGTTTTGATGAACATGTTTGTCAATTAGGGTCTGCAGGGTAAAGATATGATCTGATGTTCTATAGTTTGGTAGGAATCCAATTTGGCTTTTACTCAAGACATTGTGCTCCTCAAGGAAGTTTATAAGTCTTTTGTTTATGATACTGCAGAAAACCTTCCCCAGGTTACTGTTTACACAGATGCCTCGATAGTTATTTGGGTTAACTTTGTCTCCACTTTTGTATATGGGCGTTATGAGTCCTTTGTTCCAGATATCAGGGAAGTAACCGACACTCAGAACCAAGTTGAAGAGTTTCAGTATAGCCAATTTCATTTTGTCGTCCGTGTGTTTAATCATCTCGCTTAGGATGCCGTCTGCACCGCAAGCTTTTCCTGGTCGCAGGTCCTTGAGTTTTTCAAATAGCTCTTTTTCAGATATTATGGGGTCTATCGGGTTTTGGTTATCTTTTATGGCAAATTTGATTTTTTCCAGTTTTTCGCATATTTGGTATTGCTCTGGGCTTAGTGTGTTTTTCTGGTATAATTTTTCGAAATGGTTTTCTCATGTGTCTCCGTTTTGAATGGCCAATTCGTTGTGTTGTTTTTTGTGTAATGTATTCCAGTTGTCCCAGAAACAATTGGAATCAATGGATTCCTCAATGGAGATGAGTGTATTCTTAATATACTGCTCTTTCTTGGTTCTGAGTGTGTTTTTGTATTGTATTAGTGCCTGACAATAAGTAAGGCATAATTCCTCGTTTTCTGGTTGTCTGTGTTTTTGGTTTGATATTTTTCTGAGTTTTTTCCTCATGTTCTGGCAATCGGAGTCAAACCATTTTTCGTAGTTTTTTGTTTTGGGTTTGTTCTTGCGAACTTTCAAGTTTGACATTGATGCCAAATTATCAAAAATATTATTTAGGTTATTCACTGCCCGGTTTACGCCTTCTTTATTGTGTGTGTATGTATTTTCCAGAAAGGTGTCCAAGAGAGCTTGAGTTGATTGATTGCTAATTGCTTTCTGGTATTTTTCCGTGCTGTTTTCGCTCTCTCTCTTCCCCCCAGTCTCTCGCTCTCTCTCTTCCCCCCAGTCTCTCGCTCTCTCTTCCCCCCAGTCTCTCGCTCTCTCTCTTCCCCCCAGTCTCTCGCTGTCTCTCTTCTCCCAGTCTCTCGCTCTCTCTCTTCCCCCCAGTCTCTCGCTCTCTCTCTTCCCCCCAGTCGCTTGCTCTCTCTCTTCCCCATCTCTCGCTCTCTTCCCCCCAGTCGCTCTCTCTCTTCCCCCCAGTCGCTCTCTCTCTTCCCTCCAGTCGCTCTCTCTCTTCCCTCCAGTCGCTCTCTCTCTTCCCCCCCAGTCGTGCACTCTCTTCCCCCCAGTCGCACTCTCTCTCTCTTCCAACAACAACATGCCCTCAAAAAACCCTTGGCACCGCCGGGCACCCCCAGCTAGTTACAAATATAAGTGTGGCAATAACTGTCATTATCAATTCTTACTTTAATTCTATCTTAGTGTCAATGATCATTTCATCTCATATGGCTTTGATCCTAAGGACTTAAGAATGTATTATCTTAAGACTTAGTGAAGTGAGCGAGAAGTCAACCCACATAGGTCAGCCTCATTTAAAAACACTTTTGTCTGTTTGGGTGATCCTCATATCCATTGCTAAAGGTAATGACAGTGTCCAAAGATAAATGCTGTCACAGTGTGGTAAGCATGACTTGCAGTTTTCTGCTTTCTCCTTGTATTCTAAGATCATAGAATCATAGAATAGTACAGCACAGAAGGAGGCCATTTGGCCCATTGATTCTGTGCCGGCTCTTTCGAAGAGCAATCCAGTTAGTCCCACTCCCCTGCTCTTTCCCCATATCCCTGCAATTTTTTTTCCTTCAAGTATTTATCCAATTCCTTTTTGAAGACTACTATTGAATCTGTATCCACCACCCTTTCATTCGAAATCCTAGCCTTTGATAGTTCATAAATTTCTGTAACTGTCTTCAGTTTAAGGATTTGATTGACAGTTCAATCAAGATGTGTAAAACTGACGTCATTGACAAGGGACATGAAAGGAATATTAGGTAATGCTAAACAACTACAACAACAACAACTTGTATTTATGTCGTGCCTTTAACATAGTAAAACGTCCCAAGGCCCTTCACATGAGCGTTATCAAACAAAATCTGACATCGAGCCATATAAGGAGATATTAGGGTAGAAAAGAGCTAGGTATTAAGGAGCATCTTAAAGGAAGAAAGAGAAGTAGAGAGACGGAGAGGTTTAGAAAGGGAATTCCAGAGCTAAGGACCATGGCAGCTGAAGGCACGGGCACCAATCGTGGAGCGATTGAAATTGGGATTGCTCAAAAAGCCAGAATTAGAAGAGTGCACATATCTCGGAGCGTGGTGGGGCTGGAGGAGATCACAGAGATAGGGAGGGGTGAGGCCATGGAGGGATTTGAAAACAAGGATGAGAATTTTAAAATCGAGGTGTTGCTTAACCGGGAGCAAATGTAGGTCAGCGAGTATAGGGGTGATGGGTGAACGGGACTTGCTGTGAGTTGGGACACGGGCACAGAGTTTTGGATGACCTCAAATTTATGGAGGGTAGTACATGGAAGGCTGCCCAGGAGTGTGTTGGAATAGTCAAGCCTAGAGGTAACAAAGGCATGAATGAAGGTTTCAGCAGCAAATGAGCTGAGGCAGGATGGAGTCAGGTGATGTTCCGGAGGTGGAAATAGGTGGTCTTAGTTATGGCGTGGATATGTGGTCAGAAGCTCATTTCAGGGTCAAATATGACACCAAGGTTGCGAACAGTCTGGTTCAGACAGATGCTAGGGAGAGGATGGAGTCGGTGGCTAGGGAATGGAGATTGTAGCGGGGACCGAAGACAATGGCTTTGGTCTTCCCAATATTTAGTTGACAGAAATTTCTGCTCATCTATTACATAACAGGATTTTGAAAAAACAATATTTTTTAAAAGTACTTGCTAGGAAAGAGAGCTCAGATTTTGTTGAGAGTCCGATCAACCTACACCTTCACTGTTAACGTGTGTGGATTTTCTGATGTGGTAATCATTTTCTCCATTTCAAAAGGATGAGAGGTTGAGCTGACTCAATTGAAGTTTTATCAATATGACCCTGGCAGTCAATGGACTGTGTTGGCTGGCAGGAGGCCCAATACATGTCATGTGCAGGGACTGGAGAGTCTGCTACTGGAATGAATGTAAATCAATGTTGCTGGCATTGTGCTATGTGCCTACCCTGGTTATTTTGCAATCACTAGAGGATTATTTTCTAAGTATTGCATGCCACCTGTTGAGAAAAATGGAATTGCTCACAATAGATTTACACCAGTGTTATTCGTGATTCATACCCAGCAATCTAGGAAAGTCTAAAAAGGTATAAAAGTTTGGATGTGTGGCAACTGTTTCGCTAACTTTAGAGAAATGAATGAATCTGCCAGTTTTCAAGAATGGTGTGTTTGTCAGCTCTTAAATGCAGGTAAACATGGTACCTTAACCAGTAACACAATAATGCACTGCTGGCATTTGTAAAGACCCAGTATCAAAACAACAACAACAAAATCCTCCTGTTACTTTGACAGCAACAAGCAGAGCAGTTGGAGTAAGTGAGGCTCTCGACACATCCCTGTGATTTCCCTAGTCATCCTAAACCTCTTGACACAGCCAAATAATTCAGCCTTGCCTATGCAGCATTTTACAAGCTTGTGATTTTCTTAATCTGCTCCTCCTTGGTGTTCACAGCTCTCATTCTTCCTGTTGTAGTCCAGATAGAACAGTCGTACAACTGGGACAGACATTCTGTGAGTGGCTAACACTGCCATTGGTCCAGTGGCAGTTCTAAAACTTGGTTCAGATTTGACTTAGCGTGGTGGTGATGCATGGACTTTAAATTATCAGAAGATGAACTAAAATTCATGGAGGCACCACCCCATAAGATTGTTTCAAACTCACTAGCATGCATTTGATTATCACTATGCTGAACCTACATCCAAAGTAAGTAGTGGGAGTGGACACACTGAATGTATTCTCTTTGCTGACAGTGCTATTTTACATTTAGCCTTAATTGGAAAAAAATATTGACATACCATAAATATGGAACCCAGGTTTCTTAAAACCTATTTTTAACATGCAGGCATGGTTGAAATGATTCTATCTGCTTCCAAGTATGAATAATTTCCAAGAAAATTGTCTCCATACAATGTCAGCAACCAGTTCTCTCATAGGGCTCTGAATGTACCTGCTCCGTTGACTGAGTGTAGGGGGTTTTGGCGTGTGTGCCCAGTCAGCTCTGCCCCTGACTGTCAAATCGCTCCACACCCCCCTGGGTTCTAGACACCGGACTTAGGTACAGGCGGCGATACAGAAAATCGAGTAGACAAGTGGTTTGGTGCAAGAAAACCAAATTTTATTAAAAGGCTGAATAAAACACAATACTACTGAGAATTACTGGTATAGTTACAGGCATAAACAGTTAATACACTTATATGGGAATGGGCAACACACGGCACATCGAGGGAAACAAATACATTAAAAATCCCCTTATCCTTATCCCACCCCCTATACCTAACTAGATTAAGCTATGAGGGGCCAGGAATTCATGCTCACCAATTCAAAACCTGTCGCTTTAGATGGTGGGGTTTGAGGTCCGCTCTTCCTGTCCTTTGGGGTATCCCGTCGCCACGTGGTCACAGGGCGCGGCACTGAAGTTGTTTGTGCGAGGCACCCTCTCTTTTTCTCCATTAACGTTTTCATCGAGTACTTCGTCACGATGGGCCTTCTTCTCCTTTGGGCAGTCGCTGACGGTATTGCTGTGGTCGGGGGTTGGTTGGCGGTCTTTACCATCTAACGATTTTGCTATCCATGCTTCGAACACCAGCTTATTCTTCAACTGGGCTATTACTGTCCATGTGACAAACGCCAGCTTATAACTATGCCATTTGTCTTGATTTTGCTACCCATTCTTCGAACACCAGCATATTCTTAAATTGGGGTTTTACTGTCCATGCATGTAACGCCAACTTATTCACCAAACGCCAGCTTATAACTAGGCATTTGTTCCCCAACGCGTCTTTCGCTGCCCTTCTCTGCTCTTATCGGTTTACCGTATTCTTCGTCTCATCTCGTCTTGTCTGCCCATTTGTGGCCTGTGTGTCCTGTGTGGTTTTGAACTCGGGTCTCGTTCTCCTCCCGCGTTGGGCCCTCGGTGTAGTAATGGGTGTCTTTGGTGTTGAGCGGCGTGGGGAGCGAGAAGAGAGCCCGCCAGGAGGCCAGGGCACGAGAAAACTAAGAGCAAGAGCAAGCACGATAAGAGAGCTAAGAGACCGATCACTACCGATGGGCCTACAATTATACCTGATTCTTCATTCCTTATCTGCGCGCCAAATCAGGTCAGTCCTTTGTCTAACTTTTGGCGGGCTCGTTTAAACTGATTACAGCCATTTACTTTAATGACTCCTGGAATGGTTGTCTCTGTGTTTTAATGGTTTCGATGTCCTGGCTGTTGGTTATGTATGAAACTTAATCGGGTTTCCTGACTTGATGGCTTCTGTGAGCTGTTACCGATTAAATATGCAGAAACCTAATGGCCTTGATTGAGGCCCATTCTAACCTGATCTGTTTCAAGGCGAATGGAATGCATATTCTGTGTTTGCTTTAACTGTCTGGCTCCACAAAGTCTCTTCACAGATTTATGCCTTTTTAAGTTTCGTTTCAGGCTTGAAAAAGGTGCCTGCCTGTTTGCAGAGCTTTGCTTTTAAAATCCTGTACTATTGGTCACGAGGTTGCAGAAGCCATTTTGGGTACCCTGCCTTTTCATAACTTGTCCATACAGGGTCCCTTTATCCATAACTTTGGGGAATGTGGGAATTTTGAGAACCCTACATGAGCTATTTCCTTTAAGATGCCAGAGGTGCCTGAATTTCCTCCACCTTTAGGGTGTGGGCCCAATCGTCCACCACTATGTTCACCCAGTGCAGGCACCCACTACACTAATGAGCCTCATCAGGAAATTAGGGCACAAAGGTCATCATTCTGGCACAGCATATTTCTGGTGCCACACTGCACATGGGGAACATCCCAAAACAAAGTCTACTTCAATTCAAACAGAATTGCCTGGGCTTCATGGGCCAAATTGCCTGGGCTCACAGGTTGCACGTGGGCCAAGAAGCATAGTTTGGCTATTCCTGCTCTCGGGCCCCAGTAAGTCAGATCTATTCTGTATGCTGTATATAATTATAAAATACCAGAATGCAGGTGTGTTTACCTGATTTCATTCTTTACTCACTAGCATTTGAGATTGATTTAAAGCTGATTACATTTGGTCGACAGTATTGCTGCAGCATTGCAACACCCATGAATATGCACAGAGCATACTCCATCTCATTTATAATACAATTCTTCTAAGAACTAAGCATCTTCCACTTTGAACAAGGCAAATACTTTTACACACCAGCTACAGAGCACAAACTGGCTTTGATGATATCATCATTCCCAGAAACGATTTCATGAAGAAGACGCAATGGCTTTCCCCACAGTGAAAACAGAATGGGGGAGAAATTCGGTTGATAGTGCCTCCCGTTAGCATCTGGCGGGGCGCTAATGGGGCGCTAATGAAGTAGCACCGGGGCGAGGCGAATCCAGCATTGCACGCCAAATCGAGTTGCCCCTTAGCGCCGCCACTAACAGTTAGCACCTGGGGCTTTAGCGCCAGGCAGATTGTGATGTCAGTGAGCATGCAATGCCCACTGAGCACCCGATCTGCCAAATTGATTATCGCCCCTTGCCTTAGTGCCTCGCCCAGACAATGACAGGAAGAGGAGGCATGAAGCAGGCAGATGGCGGCTCCAGGGGCACAGCTGTCAGGTTACTACTGTTTCACTGCTTCTTTGTCAGTTTGCGATTGTGCAAGAGTTTAATTCAGTCATTTAAAGGTTCTTTAGTATCAGGAGTGTTGTGGCTACTAAAAATGTGTTACATTTGTTCTGGCAAAATTTCAAAGTGCAACACATCATTACATTAATGGGGGCCATACTGGCAGTCAACCTCGCCCTCCAGGATCTACTGAGGAGGGAGCGGAGGCAGCGAGAAAGATTGCAAGATGTGGCCAGAGGGATTAGGAGAAGGGACTACATTTCCTTGTCCATCACCCGAGAGAAGCAGGACGTACATGTGGCTTTGCCAGGATATCGGGCTTCTCCATGGTGCAGGGCACCATTGACTGCACCCACGTGGCTTTGTAGTCATTGCATAATAATCCTGAGGTATTCTGTAACTGCAAAGGCTACCACTCAATAATGTGCAATTGGTGTGCAACAACAGACAGCGAATCCTCAATGTGAATGCTCGCTATCCTGGCAGCAGCCACGATGCCTTCATCCTGCGCCAGACCGGTGTGCCAGCACACTTCCAGCCACCATATCAAGCTCGCGGCTGGCTGGTTGGTGTCAAGGGCTATCCGCTCTCCACCTGGCTCATGACTCCCCTCCGCAACCCCAACACTCCTGCCCAGCACTCATATAATGAGAGCCATGCCACCACCAGGAACATCATCGAGCAGACCATCGGGGTACTCAAGCAACGGTTCCGCTGCCTTGACCATTCGGGAGCAGCCCTCCAGTACTTGCCAGAGCAGGTGTCCCATTTCGTCATGGTCTGCTGCATGCTCCACAACTTGGCCATCATGAGTGCCCAGCCCTTGCCACCAGGGATTGCGGAACCACCTCAGGAGGAGGAAGATGGAGATAAGGAGTAGGACGAGGACAAGGAGGAAGAGGAAGATGAGGAGGAGGAGGAGCCACAGGAGCGAGGGAGGGGACAGCCACTCAATCGACCTTCCGGAAGGGTCATCTCATCAAACTGTGGTTCCAATAAATTAAACCCCAGATCCCTGTTGCTCACCACATCCCCATCATTCCATCCCTGTCACAGGCCATTTCACAGCACAAAGCTGAAATGAGAGACAGCACAAAATAATCCAAACTGAATTAATAAATGTATCAATAATCAGTGAACACATATTTACAGCAACATTATTACTTATTCATGCTTGTGCAATCCCTTAGTGCTCCGCGTTACAGTGCCTTTGCCTACTCTGGTGCTCCTATGAAGTGTTGGCCCAGTGGAAGACTGCTGAGTGTCCATGTGGGTGTTATGTCTGACATTGGTGAGAGGTACTCGATTGCCTTGGCCTGAGCACATGGAGTTTGATAGTGCTGTTATCATTGTATTGTGTATAGGTATTCGATTGCTTGTGCCTGGAAGTGTGTGTGTGTGGCAGCCATTATAAAAGCAACATGAACTGAACTCTGCTGACAGTCTCTGGATTATCTTTGCAAACGCAACAGTGGGAGACTTCAGATGGCTTTGCAGGATGCCCTCGACCAGTTCTGGACCTGGAAGGCCCGGCTGTAGACTGCACCACCTCAGCATGGGCAACAGCAGTCTGGGCTGGCTGGATGACAGGCAGTGACAAGGGCAATGGCGGAGTGGCAGTGGTGAGAGCAGGAATGCTGCCATCCTGAGAGAGGACAGCAGGTTCCTGCTCCACTGACACACTGCCACTCCCCAGGGACAGCACCTCAGTATCACTACCAATCTACTGGAGCACAGATTGCTGGCCTGCTGCGACACCGTGAAAGCCCCGGTGAACGGTGGTTGACCCAGCCATGATGGCAGCAGTGAGAGCTTGCATGGCATCAAGCTGAGACTGCATGAGAGCAGTTCGAGAATCGATGGCAGCAAGCATAGACTGCATTACAGCACTAAGAATTTGTGTGGCTTCCGCCTGTGCTGCAATGGAAGCTGCCACATTGCCCATCACACACGTCATGAGGTCTGGGTCGCCACGGTCTCTCTGGGAGTCCACCATCCTTTGCAGACTGCCAATGATGGGCTCCATGGTGTGTGCAGAGCTCTGTGCAATGTTGGAGGCGGACTCCTCCACGCTCCTTATCATTGCCGAGAGACTCTCAGGCACCCTTGCCATTGCACCTATCATCTCCGTGTGCATGCCCATCACCCTTCTTCTAAAGGCCTCCCCATCGAGGTCCTCATCTGATTGCTGTGCAGCAGAACTCGCACGCGAACTCACCCTCTGGGCAGCTGACTCCCGAGTTACCCTTTACCCCGGCCTTGATGCAGCCAGCTCATCCCCAGTGCCTCACCCTGTGCAGATACTAGCCTCTAAAGAAAGCGTAGTGCCAATATCTGAGCTGGTGCCTGCAGGTGAGACATGCAGTGACGCGATGTGTCCTTCCTCTTCCTCTTCTCCCACCTCGCTCTCAATAGTGCCCTCAGGGACAGGCTGCTCAGCTGCTTGCCCATTATCTGAAAGCATAAACGTACAAGATTCGGGTTAAGGTGAGGGGAGAGGAGCAGGAAGGGAGAAAGGCATGCATACAGCATGATTAGCTGGAAAGTGGGAAAGGCTTGTGGGGTGAGGGGGAAGTGGGATGTGAGAAGAAAGAGTAGGGATGAACATACCGTTGTTGTCCCCAAGGGGGTCAACGTCGCCGCTGGCCACGGCTCCCACCACCTGGCGCCCAATTATTTGCAGCACTCTTTCCTCCAGCTCAGAAGGTGATTGGGTGCCAGGTTTTCCCTTGCCTGTGCGCTCCTGCTCCCTCCTGTTCTGAGCGACCTTGGCCTGCAAGAGAAAGGAAAGTCTGTGAGTGAGTGTGGAGCAATGTGTTTGGGAGATGTGCCTGCCATAGTTGAATAGCTGTCATTGTGTGCAAGTTGTAAGATGTAGGTGTGAGTGTTGGTATGTTGGTAGGTGGAGATTGTTAGTGGGTGAGCGCTGGGGGTGTGGTGCTTTGGGCAGTGTGTGCAGACTGTGGTTCAGATGGTGGTATGTAGCATTTGTTGAGGCATTGACTCACCCTGACTACCCAAGTGAGGTTGTTAAATTTCTTCCTGCATTGTGTGTGGGTCCTGGGGACCACAGTGCTGCCTGAGACGTGCTGGTCTACCTCCCTCCACATGGCGCAGAAGACTTCCGGCGAGGGCCTCCTGCCACTTGCCAGGTACAGCACCGCCCTCCATCTTTCCACAGCGAACACCAACCCCTCCAATGCTTGGTTGCAGATTTTTGTGAGCTCTCTCCCTGGGCCGTTCATCTGCCATAATGACACCTCCTTCAGTGGTCCGGTTCCTTCTCCTTCTTCTTCTTAGGCAGTCCCTTGGAACCGAGGATGACTTGCTTCCACACTAAAAATGAGTTCTCAGGTGACGGATGAGTCCAATGCGGGACCTACAGTCTCTGTCACGGTGGTTGAAGGGGCGGGTGGGTGGGGTGCTTGGGTTGACGTGCGCTCCTTCCGTTGTTTGCGCTTGGCTTCCGCTTGCTCCCGGCGAAGAGGCTCGATGTGTTCGCCGCCTTCCTGGATGCTTCTCCTCCACTTTTTGCGGTCTTGGGCCAGGGATTCCCAGGTGTCGGTGGGCCTGATGCTTGCTGAGACAGCTGCAGAACCAGCAATGCTGAGAATGAGGTTCTGCAGCGTGGTTGAACCTCCCCTTTAAGAACTGGAAAGAGTCTGTGGCAACGATGACTTGTGATTAGGCTGCACCTGAAATTGCTTGGCACTTTGAGTGTAACGCCACTGAGCTAGGTCATTAGTGCTTGATTTAGCGCTCCCATCCTTTCTTTGAGTGATGACAATGAATTTTGCTTGCAGCGAGAATCATTAGCGCCTGCCGCTAAATCTCAAACTTTTCCGAAGTTAGCGCCCATTCCTGGGCGATAATGAATTTCGCCCCCACTGTGTTTCTCCACAATGTTGAAGCACATCATTGAGAATGTTCAGCAGAGGATTTTACTTATGAGAAACATATATAGATTGTAATAGTGTAGGATTCTGTTTTATCTCTTTTAGTTGTATTTTTACACCGTAATCATAAATATAACTGATTCAGCAAGTTTTCAATTTCTTTTCTGGATGTATTAATTAGAAATGTTCCTATTATTCTCAGTAACTTCTGCATTACTAGCTTTAAAATCCAGTATTTAACAAAGTGACACATTTAAATTCTGTGTAAATGGTGTGAATGATGTGCTTGTGTTCCTGTCACATTATTAAAAATCTGTTGCAGAGCATTGCAACTTTTGCTGCCTTATGTGAATTTGAAAACAGATGGAAATGAACCCACATCACATTCTGAAATAAGTTGTGGTCTAACACAATGTGCCATAAATTAAGAGCAGCAGAATCAGTGAATAAAAGCCTATCACCCGCTGCTCACTAAAAGAATCTCCAAACTCGCAGGGGATGAGAGAAGAATAATGTAGCATAAAATAGCAGTAGGATAATCATATTTTGAAGTAAACAAATGTTACAAGGTCTCATATCTCAGTACACTTTGCACAATCCCACTCAGCAGGAGGTAGTTTTGCAGCAAGAAATTGCATTCCTACAAAGCATACAAATCTGAAGCAAATCGTACAGATAGATTAGAAATGCAAAAGGCAGCAATAGTTTGGGACAACAAAGCAAATGCTTGAGAATGTAGCCCATTCTCGAAAGCCCAGAACTGCCAAATGCCAGTTACTGGAAGTAAAAATGTAACATACAGCTCTCCCGGTAACTCAGGGATAAAACTAACAGCTGGATATGATGAGCCACACAGATCAGGAAGGCCCCGTACACTGTACTGAGTTAGCTGATCTTAGCCCGTATAGCAGTAAAGGCACTATACTTGGCCTCAGTGCTCTGGGCTAGGGAAGGGAAAATCAGATTGTTGCTCCTGATGGTTATTTGTTGGCCTTTCCTGGGAAGTATGCATGTGTTGACATTGGCTGAGGACAGGATTGGGCTCAGCGGTGATGCTCCTCATGATCAAATAGCTTTGCTGCCTTGGCTCACCCAAGAGCAACAACCACTTCCATTTCTACAATGCTCCTCGTGTACAGAGAGATATGTCAGAGTGCTTTGCAGGATAACAAACAGACACGATTGAAGACTGGCAACTTAGTACATTTCAGCACCTCCGGAGAGGTGGGAAAAAATGAAGGCCTAGAAATTAGATTGTGTAAAATGGGCGCCTAAGTGTCCAATATGGTGGGTGGCATGCGCATGCCCAATCCATGCTGGAGGTGCGTTGCCAACCATATTGGATTGGCTTCCTCCGTAAGTGTCCAGGGCGCACGCCAGAAACATGTAAAATGTTTATTATAGTATTTAAAGGTCCTACACTTGTTGCTTGAGTCAGACTCTGCATGAAGTATAAGTCAAGCACAATGTCAAACCAGGTTTACAGAGCAGTCAAGGAATCCTTTGAACCTCCTAGAGACTTTATAAACTTACCCAGAGCTTGCTTAAATGTGTCGAGAGAGTAGCTGATGCTCTTAGCACTCTCAAAACATTTATAATTTACTGACTAGGACTGAGGCTCTGTGTATGTGCAGAGCTCTGATTTGGATCTGAAAGTCTGAATTGTAGCCAGGAACTGTAAACAAGGTACCATCAGTTGCAAATTTATCCTGTTACATTGTTGCTATCACTGAGACATGGTTGAGGGAGGGGCAAGACTGGCAGCTCAATATTCCGGGGTACAGAATCTTCAGGCGAGACAGAGGGGGAGGTATAAGAGGAGGGGGTGTCGCAATATTAATTAAGGAGTCAATTACTGCAGTAAGGAGGGATGATATATTAGCTGGGTCCTCTAATGAGGCCATATGGGTGGAGCTTAAAAACAAAAAGGGGGCAAGCACTTTGCTGGGAGTGTACTATAGGCCTCCAAACAGTCAGGGGGAGATAGAGGAACAGATATGTAGGCAAATCTCAGAGAAATGTGCAAATAATAGGGTAATAATAATGGGGGATTTCAACTTCCCCAATATTAACTGGGATAGTCAAAGTGTGAAAGGCTCAGAGGGTGTAGAATTCTTAAAGTGCATCCAGGAGAGCTTTTTGAGCCAGCATGTAGAAAGTCCTACAAGAGAGGGGGCGGTACTGGACCTAATTCTAGGGAATGTGGCCGGCCAAGTGGAAAAAGTGCTAGTAGGTGAGCACTTTGGTGATAGTGACCATAATATGGTAAGATTTAAGGTGGTCATGGAAAAGGACAGGGATGGGCCGGAAATAAAGGTTCTAAATTGGGGGAAGGCCGATTTTAATAGGATAAGGCAGGATCTGGCCAAAATGGACTGGGATCAGCTACTTGTAGGAAAATCCGCATCAGAGCAATGGGAGGCTTTCAGAAGGGAGATTGAGATCATACAAGGGCAACATGTTCCCATAAAGGTCAAGAGTGGTTCCAAAAACCACAGGGAACCGTGGATGTCAGGGGATATACGGGAATGGATTAGGAAAAAAAGGAGGGCTTTTGGTAGATACAAAAGGCTAAAGACGGAGGAAGCCCTAGAGGAGTACAAAAAGTGCAGGGGGATACTTAAAAAAGAAATTAGGAGATCAAGGAGGGGCCATGAAATAACACTGGCGAGCAAAATAAAGGAAAATCCGAAGATGTTTTATAAGTATATTAAGGGTAAAAGGATAACTAGGGAAAAAATAGGGCCCATTAGGGACAAAAGTGGCAATCTGTGTGTGGAGCCGGAAGATGTAGGAGGGGTTCTAAATGAATTTTTTGCATCTGTTTTCACTATGGAGAAGGACGATGTAGACATAGAAATAGGGCGGGGGGACTGTGATATGCTCGAACATATTAACATCGAGAGGGAGGAGGTATTGGCGGTTTTAGCTGGCCTAAAAATGGATAAATCCCCAGGCCCGGATGAAATGTACCCCAGGCTGCTGTGTGAGGCAAAGGAGGAGATTGCGGGGGCTCTAACACATATATTCAGGACCTCTCTGGCCACAGGGGATGTGCCAGAGGACTGGAGAACCGCTAATGTAGTACCATTATTCAAGAAGGGTAGTAGGGAAAAACCGGGGAACTACAGGCCAGTGAGCCTAACATCAGTGGTAGGAAAATTACTGGAAAAAATCCTGAGGGACAAAATTTGTCTCCACTTGGAGAGGCAAGGATTAATCAGGGATAGTCAACATGGCTTTGTCAAGGGAAGATCATGTCTGACTAATTTGATTGAATTTTTTGAGGGGGTGACTAGGTGTGTGGATGAGGGTAACGCAGTGGATGTGGTATACATGGATTTCAGTAAGGCCTTCGATAAAGTCCCGCACAGGAGACTGGTCAAGAAGGTAAGAGCCCATGGAATCCAGGGTGCCTTGGCACATTGGATACAAAACTGGCTTA